>NC_084639.1:0-37500 GCF_033978795.1 Nerophis ophidion | reverse complement strand
GGTTTGGACGCCGGCGCCCTTATTTCCTCCTTTGGCCGGCACGCACGTCCCGGCTGAAGTGTGCTCTGAGGAGTCCTCACGTTTTTCAATTTGTTCCCCCGTCCGTTAGGGATGCTAGAAGATGATAAAAGCGATGTGGTCTGCCAGAAGATGATAGAAGCGATGTGGTCTGCCAGAAGTTGGATCCAGGCAGGCGTTGACGCTGAATCCTTAAAAGCTTCCTGGCCCCCAAATGCTAGCCGGCATCAAAACGTCACGTTCGTTTAGCAGACACTTTCGGACACTTGCTAGTGCGCATTCCCGGCGTGAGGATGTCAGAACCAGAACCAGAAGCAGAACCAGGTGTCCTGGCTGAGCCATTATTTCCAGACATGAAGCGGGTCTTGGTCCCGGGAATATAGCGGGCAAAGCGTGAGGGTTTGATCCTGATGGATGATTCCTTAATGTGCTGGACAGATCCTGGGGACCGCATCCAAATGAAGGAATGTCCAACTCCAGTCTTGCCCTCGCTCTCTGATAGTCCAGCCAGTCCACCCTCTGTCCCACCACTGGAAAGTTCCCCTCATGCCAAGATAAGAGCACAGCTGGAAGACATTAGCACCAGCTCCGGCACCGGCACCAGGGAAAACAACTAGGACATTCAGATGTGACTTCTATCAGACAACCCCCTCCTTCACTCACGCCATCTTGTCATCCTCACGATTCTCTGTAACCTCTGTCAGCGAAACCTTCAACTCTGTAGTCCTTGTCTGCTCGTCTTATAGACCTTCACAACCCTCTGCTGTCTCTTGTCTAGTCCTTGTCTACTCGTCTTATAGACCTTCACAACCCTCTGCTGTCTCTTGTCTAGTCCTTGTCTGCTCGTCTTATAGACCTTCACAACCCTCTGCTGTCTCTTGTCTAGTCCTTGTCTGCTCGTCTTATAGACCTTCACAACCCTCTGCTGTCTCTTGTCTAGTCCTTGTCTGCTCGTCTTATAGACCTTCACAACCCTCTGCTGTCTCTTGTCTAGTCCTTGTCTGCTCGTCTTATAGACCTTCACAACCCTCTGCTGTCTCTTGTCTAGTCCTTGTCTACTCGTCTTATAGACCTTCACAACCCTCTGCTGTCTCTTGTCTAGTCCTTGTCTACTCGTCTTATAGACCTTCACAACCCTCTGCTGTCTCTTGTCTAGTCCTTGTCTGCTCGTCTTATAGACCTTCACAACCCTCTGCTGTCTCTTGTCTAGTCCTTGTCTGCTCGTCTTATAGACCTTCACAACCCTCTGCTGTCTCTTGTCTAGTCCTTGTCTGCTCGTCTTATAGACCTTCACAACCCTCTGCTGTCTCTTGTCTAGTCCTTGTCTGCTCGTCTTATAGACCTTCACAACCCTCTGCTGTCTCTTGTCTAGTCCTTGTCTGCTCGTCTTATAGACCTTCACAACCCTCTGCTGTCTCTTGTCTAGTCCTTGTCTGCTCGTCTTATAGACCTTCACAACCCTCTGCTGTCTCTTGTCTAGTCCTTGTCTGCTCGTCTTATAGACCTTCACAACCCTCTGCTGTCTCTTGTCTAGTCCTTGTCTGCTCGTCTTATAGACCTTCACAACCCTCTGCTGTCTCTTGTCTAGTCCTTGTCTGCTCGTCTTATAGACCTTCACAACCCTCTGCTGTCTCTTGTCTAGTCCTTGTCTGCTCGTCTTATAGACCTTCACAACCCTCTGCTGTCTCTTGTCTAGTCCTTGTCTACTCGTCTTATAGACCTTCACAACCCTCTGCTGTCTCTTGTCTAGTCCTTGTCTACTCGTCTTATAGACCTTCACAACCCTCTGCTGTCTCTTGTCTAGTCCTTGTCTGCTCGTCTTATAGACCTTCACAACCCTCTGCTGTCTCTTGTCTAGTCCTTGTCTACTCGTCTTATAGACCTTCACAACCCTCTGCTGTCTCTTGTCTAGTCCTTGTCTACTCGTCTTATAGACCTTCACAACCCTCTGCTGTCTCTTGTCCAAGCTACTTAGCGATAACTTCATTAATCACAACATCCATCCATCCATTTTCTACCTCTTATTCCCTTTGGGGTCGCAGGGGACGCTACTGCCTGTCTCAGCTACAATCGGGCAGAAGGCGGCGTACACCCTGGACAAGTCGCCACCTCATCACAGGGCCAACACAGACAGATAGACAACATTCACACACTAGGGACCATTTAGTGTTGCCAATCAACCTATCCCCAGGTGCATATGGGAGGGGCCTATCCCCAGGTGCATGTCTTTGGAAGTGGGAGGGGCCTATCCCCAGGTGCATGTCTTTGGAAGTGGGAGGGGCCTATCCCCAGGTGCATGTCTTTGGAAGTAGGAGGGGCCTATCCCCAGGTGCATGTCTTTGGAAGTGGGAGGGGCCTATCCCCAGGTGCATGTCTTTGGAAGTGGGAGGGGCCTATCCCCAGGTGCATGTCTTTGGAAGTAGGAGGGGCCTATCCCCAGGTGCATGTCTTTGGAAGTAGGAGGGGCCTATCCCCAGGTGCATGTCTTTGGAGGTGGGAGGGGCCTATCCCCAGGTGCATGTCTTTGATAACAACATACTTAACAAAATATAGATCGCTAACAGCGTTGCTAGTTAGCAACAAATGAGTCACTAAGAACTCAGTAACGTATAGTTGATAACAATATAGCTAGTTAGTTAGCAACAAATACATTGCTAACAACATAGTTAGCAAACATCAGCAACTAACAACATAGCTAATAACTTAGTAACATATAGCTCAATGATAACATAGCTAGTTAGCGACAAATAGATTGCTAACAACTTAGATATTAATAAATGAGTCACTAATAACTTAGCTAACTCTTTAGTACAAACCATGTTTCCATATGAGTTGTGAAATGGTGTTAGATGTAAATATAAACAGAATACAATGATTTGCAAATCCTTTTCAAGCCATATTCAGTTGAATATGCTACAAAGACAACATATTTCATCTTCAAACTCATAAACATTGTTTTTTTTTTGCAAATAATCATAAACTTTAGAATTTGATGCCAGCAACACATGACAAAGAAGTTGGGAAAGGTGGCAATAAATACTGATAAAGTTGAAAAATGCTCATCAAACACTTATTGGGAACGTCCCACAGGTGTGCAGGCTAATTGGGAACAGGTGGGTGCCATGATTGGATATAAAAGCAGCTTCCATGAAATGCTCAGTCTTTCACAAGAAAGGATGGGGCGAGGTACACCCCTTTGTCCACAACTGTGTGAGCAAATAGTCAAACAGTTTAAGAACAACCTTTCTCAAAGTGACATTGCAAGAAATTTAGGGATTTCAACATCTACGCTCCATAATATCATCAAAAGGTTCAGAGAATCTGGAGAAATCACTCCACGTAAGCAGCATGGCCGGAAACCAACATTGAATGACTGTGACCTTCCATCCCTCTGATGACACTGTATCAAAAACCCACATCAATCTCTAAAGGATATCACCACATGGGCTCAGGAACACTTCCAAAAACCACTGTCACTAAAAAGATATGGATTGCTAACAACAAAGCTAGTTAGTTAGCAACATTCACATTGTAACAACAAAATCAGTTACTTATCAACAAATAGATCACTAACCACTTAGTCAGTTAGTTAGCGACATATGGATGGATAACAACATAGCTAGGTAGTTAGCAAGATGTAAATTGTAACACATTTGTTCGCAACATATAAATCGCTAACAACATAGCTCGTTGGATAGCAACACATACATTGTAACAGCATAGCAACATATAGATCGCTAACCACATAGCCATTTAGCAACATATTATTAAATTGTAACAATATACCCAGTTAGTTAGCTATACATAGATTTCCAAAAACGTAGCTACGTAATCACTACCAACGTAGCTAATTATTTAGTAACATAAAGCTCACTATAGCCAATTAGCAACATATATCTTCCAAAAAAAATATAGATTGCTAAAAAAAACATATAAATTGTAACAACATTGCCAATAGCAACATATACTGTAGATCGCTAACAACATAGCCTGTTAGTAACAAATAGAGCCCTAACAACAATGCAAGTTTGTTAGCAGCATATGGCTCGCTAACAAAGTAGCTGGTTATGTAACAATAAATAAAAGGTTGATAACATACCTTGTTAGCTGGAAACATATCAATCCCTACAAAATAGCTCATTAGCAATATATTAACCACTAACAACACAACTAGTTTGTGAGCAACATTTGGATGGCTAGCAACATTGCTGCTTATTTGACAAGGAATGAATGAACCAGATGTATCAAACATTAAAATACATCATTAACAACACAGCTTGATGGAACCTACAAACCAACTTGTTAGCAATAAATAAACTTCTAATAACATATTTACAGTAGGGAGTTAGCAAAGTACAAGTTGATCTTAGCTTAACAATATACAGACTGCTAACAACATAGCTAATTGGTAAACAAAAATCATTAAAAGCACAGCTAGTTAAAGATCTGACTAGTGTGGAACAACTAGCTAGCAAGCTACTTAGCCAGCTGCTATAGTTGACTACCTGGTTAGTGTGAGTTAGCAAGGTGTGGCTAACTAATCAATTAGTCAGTTTGTTAATTAGAGAGCCATACATCAGATTGTGTCAATAACTGAGTCAATAATAACTAGCTAGCTAGCCAGTCAGTTACTCTCATGCTTCCCCTAATTAGTTGTTGAGTGCAGTGATAAACAACTAGCTAGCAAGCTAGATCATCATAGCGAGTTGTCCAAAAGTAGATGTCATTGTTAGCTTTTATTGTTGTCAGTTTGGCTGTGTCCAGGTCAAAGATGAAGCTAGTAAATCATCAGTGAACTTGCACACTTTTCACTGGCCACTTCTCCAGATGTGCACAGGAAGCACAGCAGCCTGCGTGTGATGGCGTGGGCGTGTGGCGCTCCTATATCTCCCACGCCGACGTGCCGGCAGCTTCATTAGCTCACCAGAGAGGAAACGCTCGCCGAGGTTTCATGTGGCGAGACACTCAAGTGAGGCACAGAACTGCTGGAGAACACCAGCGATAACTTGTCTTCACTCCCTCAAAATGGCGTCAACGGCCACTTCGCCCAACTAGATCTCTCCTTCCGAGTTAGCTAACATACATCCATAGCTCGCTAATCAACCAGTTAGTTAACCTTATAACGCTAGCAGGTTAGCCAGTTAGTGAACGCTAAACAGCAAGCTTGCTCCTGGTTTAAGTATTTAGTTAAAGGTGAATAGCCCGCTAGTTAGCAGGTTGACCTGTTAGTTAGTAATAATTACTTAGCTACTGTGGAAGAAAGAGTAAATAACTAGCAAGCTAGCTATTCATCCTTCATTCCCATAAAAGCCTGGACGACATGAACGCCATATATTCAATGAAGACATGAACACCATATATTCAATGAAGACATGAACATCATATATTCAATGAAGACATGAACACCATATATTCAATGAAGACATGAACACCATATATTCAATGAAGACATGAACACCATATATTCAATGAAGACATGAACACCATATATTCAATGAAGACATGAACAGCATATATTCAATGAAGACATGAACACCATATATTCAATGAAGACATGAACACCATATATTCAATGAAGACATGAACACCATATATTCAATGAAGACATGAACACCATATATTCAATGAAGACATGAACACCATATATCCAATGAAGACATGAACACCATATATTCAATGAAGACATGAACACCATATATCCAATGAAGACATGAACACCATATATTCAATTCTAAAACTGTTTGACAGACAGGCCAGTGTTTTTAATGATCATTTCAACATCATTTTAGTTACTTTTAGTTAACAGACCAGGTCAACAATATGGGATTTAACATAGATTGGCTGCAAATGTGTGCAAAACACTTTTATATTTAGGCACCGACCAAATTAAGTTTGCACTAAGAAATACTGATACTATGTCTTCTGGAATACTGATACTATGTCTTCTGGAATACTGATACTATGTCTTCTGGAATACTGATACTATGTCTTCAGTAATACTGATACTATGTCTTCTGGAATACTGATACTATGTCTTCTGGAATACTGATACTATGTCTTCAGGAATACTGATACTATGTCTTCTGGAATACTGATACTATGTCTTCAGGAATACTGATACTATGTCTTCAGGAATACAATGTTTGCTTTTTTTGCCCACAAAATAAGCTCAGTTCAGGAAGAATCATCCCTCAGGACCAAAGATACAATCGGAAGACCTTGCACTGTAAGACAGGGTCTAGGATCATCACATTTCCAGCAGTAGTCCAAGTCCACCCCCAGGGAAAAGACGACCATGATCCAGGATGAAGTTTGAAACCTTCAGGAAGAAGGAAGAAGAGCTAAAGCTGTCGAGCTCGCAACCCAAGGTGCTTGGACAAGGTGGAACCTTCCCAAGAGAACCATGACGTGGACTGAACTGTGGAGGCTAGAGCCGTTTCGTATCTTGTTTCTGCTCCGAGTGGTATATGACACCCTGCTCCGAGTGGTATATGACACCCTGCTCCGAGTGGTATATGACACCCTGCTCCGAGTGGTATATGACACCCTGCTCCGAGTGGTATATGACACCCTGCTCCGAGTGGTATATGACACCCTGCTCCGAGTGGTATATGACACCCTGCTCCGAGCGGTATATGACACCCTGCTCCGAGTGGTATATGACACCCTGCTCCGAGTGGTATATGACACCCTGCTCCGAGTGGTATATGACACCCTGCTCCGAGTGGTATATGACACCCTGCTCCGAGTGGTATATGACACCCTGCTCCGAGTGGTATATGACACCCTGCTCCGAGTGGTATATGACACCCTGCTCCGAGCGGTATATGACACCCTGCTCCGAGTGGTATATGACACCCTGCTCCGAGTGGTATATGACACCCTGCTCCGAGTGGTATATGACACCCTGCTCCGAGTGGTATATGACACCCTGCTCCGAGTGGTATATGACACCCTGCACCTAGTGGTATATGACACCCTGCTCCGAGTGGTACATGACACCCTGCTCCGAGTGGTATATGACACCCTGCTCCGAGTGGTATATGACACCCTGCTCCGAGTGGTATATGACACCCTGCTCCGAGTGGTATATGACACCCTGCTCCGAGTGGTATATGACACCCTGCTCCGAGTGGTATATGACACCCTGCTCCGAGTGGTATATGACACCCTGCTCCGAGTGGTATATGACACCCTGCTCCGAGTGGTATATGACACCCTGCTCCGAGCGGTATATGACACCCTGCTCCGAGCGGTATATGACACCCTGCTCCGAGTGGTATATGACACCCTGCTCCGAGTGGTATATGACACCCTGCTCCGAGTGGTATATGACACCCTGCTCCGAGTGGTATATGACACCCTGCACCTAGTGGTATATGACACCCTGCTCCGAGTGGTACATGACACCCTGCTCCGAGTGGTACATGACACCCTGCTCCGAGTGGTATATGACACCCTGCTCCGAGTGGTATATGACACCCTGCTCCGAGTGGTATATGACACCCTGCTCCGAGTGGTATATGACACCCTGCTCCGAGTGGTATATGACACCCTGCTCCGAGTGGTATATGACACCCTGCTCCGAGTGGTATATGACACCCTGCTCCGAGTGGTATATGACACCCTGCTCCGAGTGGTATATGACACCCTGCTCCGAGTGGTATATGACACCCTGCACCTAGTGGTATATGACACCCTGCTCCGAGCGGTATATGACACCCTGCTCCGAGTGGTACATGACACCCTGCTCCGAGTGGTACATGACACCCTGCTCCGAGTGGTATATGACACCCTGCTCCGAGTGGTACATGACACCCTGCTCCGAGTGGTATATGACACCCTGCTCCGAGTGGTATATGACACCCTGCTCCGAGTGGTATATGACACCCTGCTCCGAGTGGTATATGACACCCTGCTCCGAGTGGTATATGACACCCTGCTCCGAGTGGTATATGACACCCTGCTCCGAGTGGTATATGACACCCTGCTCCGAGTGGTATATGACACCCTGCTCCGAGTGGTATATGACACCCTGCTCCGAGTGGTATATGACACCCTGCTCCGAGTGGTATATGACACCCTGCTCCGAGTGGTATATGACACCCTGCTCCGAGTGGTATATGACACCCTGCACCGAGTGGTACATGACACCCTGCTCCGAGTGGTATATGACACCCTGCTCCGAGTGGTATATGACACCCTGCTCCGAGTGGTATATGACACCCTGCTCCGAGTGGTATATGACACCCTGCACCGAGTGGTATATGACACCCTGCTCCGAGTGGTATATGACACCCTGCTCCGAGTGGTATATGACACCCTGCTCCGAGTGGTATATGACACCCTGCTCCGAGTGGTATATGACACCCTGCTCCGAGTGGTATATGACACCCTGCTCCGAGTGGTATATGACACCCTGCTCCGAGTAGTATATGACACCCTGCTCCGAGTGGTATATGACACCCTGCTCCGAGTGGTATATGACACCCTGCTCCGAGTGGTATATGACACCCTGCACCTAGTGGTATATGACACCCTGCTCCGAGTGGTATATGACACCCTGCTCCGAGTGGTATATGACACCCTGCTCCGAGTGGTACATGACACCCTGCTCCTAGTGGTATATGACACCCTGCTCCGAGTGGTATATGACACCCTGCTCCGAGTGGTATATGACACCCTGCTCCGAGTGGTATCTGACACCCTGCTCCGAGTGGTATATGACACCCTGCTCCGAGTGGTATATGACACCCTGCTCCGAGTGGTATCTGACACCCTGCTCCGAGTGGTATATGACACCCTGCTCCGAGTGGTATATGACACCCTGCTCCGAGTGGTATATGACACCCTGCTCCGAGTGGTATATGACACCCTGCTCCGAGTGGTATATGACACCCTGCTCCGAGTGGTACATGACACCCTGCTCCTAGTGGTATATGACACCCTGCTCCGAGTGGTATATGACACCCTGCTCCGAGTGGTATATGACACCCTGCTCCGAGTGGTATATGACACCCTGCTCCGAGTGGTATATGACACCCTGCTCCGAGTGGTATATGACACCCTGCTCCGAGTGGTATATGACACCCTGCTCCGAGTGGTATATGACACCCTGCACCTAGTGGTATATGACACCCTGCTCCGAGTGGTATATGACACCCTGCTCCGAGTGGTATATGACACCCTGCTCCGAGTGGTATATGACACCCTGCTCCGAGTGGTACATGACACCCTGCTCCGAGTGGTACATGACACCCTGCTCCGAGTGGTATATGACACCCTGCTCCGAGTGGTATATGACACCCTGCTCCGAGTGGTATATGACACCCTGCTCCGAGTGGTATATGACACCCTGCTCCGAGTGGTATATGACACCCTGCTCCGAGTGGTATATGACACCCTGCTCCGAGTGGTATATGACACCCTGCTCCGAGTGGTATATGACACCCTGCTCCGAGTGGTATATGACACCCTGCTCCGAGTGGTATATGACACCCTGCACCGAGTGGTACATGACACCCTGCTCCGAGTGGTATATGACACCCTGCACCGAGTGGTACATGACACCCTGCTCCGAGTGGTACATGACACCCTGCTCCTAGTGGTATATGACACCCTGCTCCGAGTGGTATATGACACCCTGCTCCGAGTGGTATATGACACCCTGCTCCGAGTGGTATATGACACCCTGCTCCGAGTGGTATATGACACCCTGCTCCGAGTGGTATATGACACCCTGCACCGAGTGGTACATGACACCCTGCTCCGAGTGGTATATGACACCCTGCTCCGAGTGGTATATGACACCCTGCTCCGAGTGGTATATGACACCCTGCTCCGAGTGGTATATGACACCCTGCTCCGAGTGGTATATGACACCCTGCACCGAGTGGTACATCACACCCTGCTCCGAGTGGTATATGACACCCTGCTCCGAGTGGTATATGACACCCTGCTCCGAGTGGTATATGACACCCTGCACCGAGTGGTACATCACACCCTGCTCCGAGTGGTATATGACACCCTGCTCCGAGTGGTACATGACACCCTGCTCCGAGTGGTATATGACACCCTGCACCGAGTGGTACATCACACCCTGCTCCGAGTGGTACATGACACCCTGCTCCTAGTGGTATATGACACCCTGCTCCGAGTGGTATATGACACCCTGCTCCGAGTGGTATATGACACCCTGCTCCGAGTGGTATATGACACCCTGCTCCGAGTGGTATATGACACCCTGCTCCGAGTGGTATATGACACCCTGCTCCGAGTGGTATATGACACCCTGCTCCGAGTGGTACATGACACCCTGCTCCTAGTGGTATATGACACCCTGCTCCGAGTGGTATATGACACCCTGCTCCGAGTGGTATATGACACCCTGCTCCGAGTGGTATATGACACCCTGCTCCGAGTGGTATATGACACCCTGCTCCGAGTGGTATATGACACCCTGCTCCGAGTGGTATATGACACCCTGCTCCGAGTGGTATATGACACCCTGCTCCGAGTGGTATATGACACCCTGCTCCGAGTGGTATATGACACCCTGCTCCGAGTGGTATATGACACCCTGCTCCGAGTGGTATATGACACCCTGCTCCGAGTGGTATATGACACCCTGCTCCGAGTAGTATATGACACCCTGCTCCGAGTGGTATATGACACCCTGCTCCGAGTGGTATATGACACCCTGCTCCGAGTGGTATATGACACCCTGCACCTAGTGGTATATGACACCCTGCTCCGAGTGGTATATGACACCCTGCTCCGAGTGGTATATGACACCCTGCTCCGAGTGGTACATGACACCCTGCTCCTAGTGGTATATGACACCCTGCTCCGAGTGGTATATGACACCCTGCTCCGAGTGGTATATGACACCCTGCTCCGAGTGGTATATGACACCCTGCTCCGAGTGGTATCTGACACCCTGCTCCGAGTGGTATATGACACCCTGCTCCGAGTGGTATATGACACCCTGCTCCGAGTGGTATCTGACACCCTGCTCCGAGTGGTATATGACACCCTGCTCCGAGTGGTATATGACACCCTGCTCCGAGTGGTATATGACACCCTGCTCCGAGTGGTATATGACACCCTGCTCCGAGTGGTATATGACACCCTGCTCCGAGTGGTACATGACACCCTGCTCCTAGTGGTATATGACACCCTGCTCCGAGTGGTATATGACACCCTGCTCCGAGTGGTATATGACACCCTGCTCCGAGTGGTATCTGACACCCTGCTCCGAGTGGTATATGACACCCTGCTCCGAGTGGTATATGACACCCTGCTCCGAGTGGTATCTGACACCCTGCTCCGAGTGGTATATGACACCCTGCTCCGAGTGGTATATGACACCCTGCTCCGAGTGGTATATGACACCCTGCTCCGAGTGGTATATGACACCCTGCTCCGAGTGGTATATGACACCCTGCACCTAGTGGTATATGACACCCTGCTCCGAGTGGTATATGACACCCTGCTCCGAGTGGTATATGACACCCTGCTCCGAGTGGTATATGACACCCTGCTCCGAGTGGTATATGACACCCTGCACCTAGTGGTATATGACACCCTGCTCCGAGTGGTATATGACACCCTGCTCCGAGTGGTATATGACACCCTGCTCCGAGTGGTATATGACACCCTGCTCCGAGTGGTACATGACACCCTGCTCCGAGTGGTATATGACACCCTGCTCCGAGTGGTATATGACACCCTGCTCCGAGTGGTATATGACACCCTGCTCCGAGTGGTATGTGACACCCTGCTCCGAGTGGTATATGACACCCTGCTCCGAGTGGTATATGACACCCTGCTCCGAGTGGTATATGACACCCTGCTCCGAGTGGTATATGACACCCTGCTCCGAGTGGTATATGACACCCTGCTCCGAGTGGTATATGACACCCTGCTCCGAGTGGTATATGACACCCTGCACCGAGTGGTATATGACACCCTGCTCCAAGTGGTATCTGACACCCTGCTCCGAGTAGTATATGACACCCTGCTCCGAGTGGTATATGACACCCTGCACCGAGTGGTACATGACACCCTGCTCCGAGTGGTATATGACACCCTGCACCGAGTGGTACATCACACCCTGCTCCGAGTGGTACATGACACCCTGCTCCTAGTGGTATATGACACCCTGCTCCGAGTGGTATATGACACCCTGCTCCGAGTGGTATATGACACCCTGCTCCGAGTGGTATATGACACCCTGCTCCGAGTGGTATATGACACCCTGCTCCGAGTGGTATATGACACCCTGCTCCGAGTGGTACATGACACCCTGCTCCGAGTGGTATATGACACCCTGCTCCGAGTGGTATATGACACCCTGCTCCGAGTGGTATATGACACCCTGCTCCGAGTGGTATATGACACCCTGCTCCGAGTGGTACATGACACCCTGCTCCGAGTGGTATATGACACCCTGCTCCGAGTGGTATATGACACCCTGCTCCGAGTGGTATATGACACCCTGCTCCGAGTGGTACATGACACCCTGCTCCGAGTGGTATATGACACCCTGCTCCGAGTGGTATATGACACCCTGCTCCAAGTGGTATCTGACACCCTGCTCCGAGTAGTATATGACACCCTGCTCCGAGTGGTATATGACACCCTGCACCGAGTGGTACATGACACCCTGCTCCGAGTGGTATATGACACCCTGCACCGAGTGGTACATCACACCCTGCTCCGAGTGGTACATGACACCCTGCTCCTAGTGGTATATGACACCCTGCTCCGAGTGGTATATGACACCCTGCTCCGAGTGGTATATGACACCCTGCTCCGAGTGGTATATGACACCCTGCTCCGAGTGGTATATGACACCCTGCTCCGAGTGGTATATGACACCCTGCTCCGAGTGGTACATGACACCCTGCTCCGAGTGGTACATGACACCCTGCTCCGAGTGGTATATGACACCCTGCTCCGAGTGGTATCTGACACCCTGCTCCGAGTGGTATATGACACCCTGCTGTGAGTGGTATATGACACCCTGCTCCGAGTGGTATATGACACCCTGCTCCGAGTGGTATATGACACCCTGCTCCGAGTGGTATATGACACCCTGCTCCGAGTGGTATATGACACCCTGCTCCGAGTGGTACATGACACCCTGCTCCGAGTGGTACATGACACCCTGCTCCGAGTGGTATATGACACCCTGCTCCGAGTGGTATATGACACCCTGCCGACCCCAGTCAACTTGCACAGGTGGGGAATGAAGGAGGACCCGCTGTGCAGGTTGTGTGGCGGTAAAGGAACTATTGCACACATTCTTTCTGGGTGCCAAACACCATTGACCCAGGGAAGATCCAAGTGGCGCCATGACAAGGTGTTGGCAATGCTCGTAGACATCTCGGAGCAAGAGAGGAGAAAGAAACACCCAGACAAAACTAAGCCACTGCTGAGCACCATCACCTTGGTGAAAGAGGGTCATAGACCAGTTGCCCAAGGACAAGCCAAGCAAAACCTCCTGCAGTTGGCCCAGGGTTGGGGGGTGGAGGTCAACCTGGGGAGGAAACTCCTCTTCCCAGAGGCGGTACTGTCCACCACTCTGAGACCAGACATAGTTTTATGTGCTCCCCAGAGGGAAAGAAAATCATCATGGTGGAACTTACTGTCCCGTGGGAGGAGGGATGTGAGGAAGCGGCAGAAAGGAAACAAACAAAGTACCAACAACTTGTTCAGGACTGCTGGGACAAGAGGTGGACAGCATGGCTGATGATAGTGGAAGTTGGATGTGGAGGATTCCCTGCTCAATCTGTCGGGAATCTGATGACAAAGGTCGGACTGAGCGCTCACTCGAGGGAAACAGCTGTTTGTAGGCCTGGAGAAGCGGCAGAGAGAGTTTCCCTCCTGTCCTGTTGGCTCTGGCATAAGAGAGGGCCAGTGATCACTGCTGACAGTGTTGTGGTTATAGGTCGATCACTGCTGACCCACCCACCGGACAGTGTTGTGGTTATAGGTCCATCACTGCTGACCCACCGACCGGACAGTGTTGTGGTTAAAGGTCGATCACTGCTGACCCACCGACCGGACAGTGTTGTGGTTAAAGGTCGATCACTGCTGACCCACCGACCGGACAGTGTTGTGGTTAAAGGTCGATCACTGCTGACTCACCGACTGGACAGTGTTGTGGTTATAGGTCCATCACTGCTGACTCACCAACCGGACAGTGTTGTGGTTATAGGTCCATCACTGCTGACCCACCGACCGGACAGTGTTGTGGTTATAGGTCCATCACTGCTGACCCACCCACCGGACAGTGTTGTGGTTATACGTCCATCACTGCTGACTCACCGACCGGACAGTGTTGTGGTTATATGTGGATCACTGCTGACCCACCGACCGGACAGTGTTGTGGTTATAGGTCAATCACTGCTGACTCACCGACCGGACAGTGTTGTGGTTATAGGTCGATCACTGCTGACTCACCGACCGGACAGTGTTGTGGTTATAGGTCGATCACTGCTGACTCACCGACCGGACAGTGTTGTGGTTATAGGTCGATCACTGCTGACTCACCGACCAGACAGTGTTGTGGTTATAGGTCCATCACTGCTGACTCACCAACCGGACAGTGTTGTGGTTATAGGTCCATCACTGCTGACCCACCGACCGGACAGTGTTGTGGTTATAGGTCCATCACTGCTGACCCACCCACCGGACAGTGTTGTGGTTATACGTCCATCACTGCTGACTCACCGACCGGACAGTGTTGTGGTTATATGTGGATCACTGCTGACCCACCGACCGGACAGTGTTGTGGTTATAGGTCAATCACTGCTGACTCACCGACCGGACAGTGTTGTGGTTATAGGTCGATCACTGCTGACTCACCGACCGGACAGTGTTGTGGTTATAGGTCGATCACTGCTGACTCACCGACCGGACAGTGTTGTGGTTTTAGGTCGATCACTGCTGACTCACCGACTGGACAGTGTTGTGGTTATAGGTCGATCACTGCTGACTCACCGACCGGACAGTGTTGTGGTTATAGGTCGATCACTGCTGACTCACCGACCGGACAGTGTTGTGGTTATAGGTGGATCACTGCTGACTCACCGACCGGACAGTGTTGTGGTTAAAGGTTGATCACTGCTGACCCACCGACCGGACAGTGCTGTGGTTATAGGTCGATCACTGCTGACTCACCGACCAGACAGTGTTGTGGTTAAAGGTTGATCACCGCTGACCCACCGACCGGACAGTGTTGTGGTTACAGGTCGATCACTGCTGACCCACCGACCGGACAGTGTTGTGGTTATAGGTCGATCACTGCTGACCCACCGACCGGACAGTGCTGTGGTTATAGGTCGATCACTGTTGACTCACCGACCAGACAGTGTTGTGGTTAAAGGTTGATCACCGCTGACCCACCGACCGGGCAGTGTTGTGGTTATAGGTCGATCACTGCTGACCCACCGACCTGATGACCTGTTGTCCAGGCCAAAGCTTTAGTCCTTAAAAATGTATTATAATAGCATCTTTGATGTATTTGCAAACTGAGTCAATATATGTGAGTGAATATAGGTGAGTGAATATATGTGAGTGAATATAGGTGAGTGTATATAGGTGGAGTGAATATATGGCGAGTGAATATAAGTGAGTGTATATATATCGAGTGAATATAGGTGAGTGTATATAGGTGGAGTGAATATATGGCGAGTGAATATAGGTGAGTGAATATATGTTGAGTGAATATAGGTGAGTGAGTGAGTGAGTGAGTGAAGCTACATGGTGGTCATACCTTAGTGCACACCTCAGCTCACCTTGATAAGAATGTGACTTTCTACACAAAGCCCTGGCTTGTCTGACTTCTCCATCTGGAAACTTCCGTGGAGCCGACGGTGATAAACTTTTATGGATGGACGGGGACATCTTCTGGACGTCGGCAGCCTTTTCCTTGGGTGGGCCGGTGGCGGCCAGTAAGTGCAGAGCGCCATCACACAGCTGGACGGGGCCGTCATCGGCTGCTTCCTGTCGCCGCTCAGTCAACCTGCTCCATCTTGTTGCTGCACAAAGTACTCGGAACATTCTAGACGGGCTCAAGTCTCCCAGCTCTCATTTTTACCTTCGCGCTTTGCTGGAAAAACTTTTTTTTCTTCACTCCCCATACCATAGTGCGGCCTTGACTGTTGGCTGATACCAACATCACCACTCCATACAGCTCACAGGATCCAAAGTGTGGCCCCCAGCTCATGTTTTAACAACCTGCTGCACATTGGGAACATAATATAACAGAACAATGGAATAAAAGGGCAGGCAGCACGGTGGTAGAGTGGTTAGTGCATGTGTCTCACAATATGAAGGTCCTGAGCAATCTTCTGTGTGGAGTTTGCATGTTCTCCCCGTGACTGCGTGTGGGTTCTACTCCACCTTCCTCCCACCTCCAAAGACATGCACCTGGGGATAGGCCCCTCCCACCTCCAAAGACATGCACCTGGGGATAGGCCCCTCCCACCTCCAGAGACATGCACCTGGGGATAGGCCCCTCCCACCTCCAAAGACATGCACCTGGGGATAGGCCCCTCCCACCTCCAAAGACATGCACCTGGGGATAGGCCCCTCCCACCTCCAAAGACATGCACCTGGGGATAGGCCCCTCCCACCTCCAAAGACATGCACCTGGGGATAGGCCCCTCCCACCTGCACCTGGGGATAGGTTGATTGTCAACACTAAATGGTCCCTAGTGTGTGAATGTTGTCTGTCTGTGTTGGCCCTGTGATGAGGTGGCGACTTGTCCAGGGTGTACACTGCCTTCCGCCCAAATGCAGCTGAGTTAGGCTCCAGCAACTCCAAAAGGGACAAATGGTAGAAAATGGATGGATGGATGGAACAAAAGGGCAAAGAGGTGTGATATACTGAGAAAATGTTGCAATAATAACTGAAGGCTGCCATGTTTTATTTGCTAAAAAACTAGTAGACTTTCATACATGAAAGACAGAAGTGAGTTGATGTAGAGATGTAAGGGTTAGACATGAATACATGAATTATTTTCAACACTTATATGAGTGGGACCCTTTTGGGTCCCTAAGAGCTATAGTGGGATTTTTTTTTTATATTGCCATTTTTCACAAAATAACAATGAAGCAAAAGCAATGTTGTTGTTATTTTTGTGGTTGTGGTTTAGTCTCCAAGGACTTCACTTGAATTGTTGCACTGGGACTACTGAAGATCAGTATGGACCCTGAGGACAACAATGTGGGTGGTCTCACAGGCTGAGGTCCATGTGGACACATGATGGACACACGATGGACACATGATGGACACATGATGGACACATGATGGACACATGATGGACACATGATGGACACATGATGGACACATGATGAACAGATGATGGACACATGATGGACACATGATGGACACATAATGGACACATGATGGACACATGATGGACACATGATGGACACATGACGAACACATGATGAACACATGATGGACACATGATGGACACATGATGGACACATGATGGACACATGATGGACACATGATGAACACATGATGAACACATGATGGACACATGATGGACACATGATGGACACATGATGGACACATGATGGACACATGATGGACACATGATGAACACATGATGAACACATGATGGACACATGATGGACACATGATGGACACATGATGAACACATGATGAACACATGATGGACACATGATGGACACATGATGAACACATGATGAACACATGATGGACACATGATGGACACATGATGGACACATGATGGACACATGATGGACACATGATGAACACATGATGAACAGATGATGGACACATGATGGACACATGATGGACACATGATGGACACATGATGGACACATGATGGACACATGACGAACACATGACGAACACATGATGAACACATGATGGACACATGATGGACACATGATGAACACATGATGGACACATGATGGACACATGATGGACACATGATGGACACATGATGAACACATGATGAACAGATGATGGACACATGATGGACACATGATGGACACATGATGGACACATGACGAACACATGATGAACACATGATGGACACATGATGGACACATGATGAACACATGATGAACACATGATGGACACATGATGGACACATGATGAACACATGATGGACACATGATGAACACATGACGAACACATGATGAACACATGATGAACACATGATGGACACATGATGAACACATGATGGACACATGATGAACACATGATGGACACATGATGGACACATGATGGACACATGACGAACACATGATGGACACATGATGGACACATGATGAACACATGATGGACACATGATGAACACATGATGGACACATGATGAACACATGATGAACACATGATGGACACATGATGAACACATGATGGGCACATGACGAACACATGATGAACACATGATGGACACATGATGAACACATGATGGACACATGATGGACACATGATGAACACATGATGAACACATGATGAACACATGATGGACACATGACGAACACATGATGAACACATGATGAACACATGATGGACACATGATGAACACATGATGAACACATGATGGACACATGATGGACACATGATGAACACATGATGGACACATGATGGACACATGATGAACAGATGATGGACACATGATGGACACATGATGGACACATGATGGACACATGACGAACACTTGATGAACACATGACGGACACATGATGAACACATGATGGACACATGATGAACACATGATGCACACATGATGAACACATGATGAACACATGATGGACACATGATGAACACATGATGAACACATGATGGACACATGACGAACACATGATGAACACATGATGGACACATGATGGACACATGATGGACACATGATGGACACATGACGAACACATGATGAACACATGACGGACACATGATGGACACATGATGGACACATGACGAACACATGATGAACACATGACGGACACATGATGAACACATGATGGACACATGATGAACACATGATGCACACATGATGAACACATGATGAACACATGATGGACACATGATGAACACATGATGAACACATGATGGACACATGACGAACACATGATGAACACATGATGGACACATGATGAACACATGATGGACACATGATGAACACATGATGAACACATGATGGACACATGATGAACACATGATGAACACATGATGGACACATGACGAACACATGATGAACACATGATGAACACATGATGGACA
Organism: Nerophis ophidion; assembly: GCF_033978795.1. Taxonomy (NCBI): domain Eukaryota; kingdom Metazoa; phylum Chordata; class Actinopteri; order Syngnathiformes; family Syngnathidae; genus Nerophis; species Nerophis ophidion. The sequence goes on along the minus strand of NC_084639.1, from coordinate 18,206 downwards.
CATGATGAACACATGATGGACACATGATGAACACATGATGAACACATGATGGACACATGATGAACACATGATGGACACATGATGGACACATGATGAACACATGATGGACACATGATGAACACATGATGCACACATGATGGACACATGATGAACACATGATGAACACATGATGGACACATGATGAACACATGATGGACACATGATGAACACATGATGAACACATGATGAACACATGATGGACACATGATGGACACATGATGGACACATGATGAACACATGATGAGCACATGATGAACACATGATGAACACATGATGGACACATGATGAGCACATGATGGACACATGATGAACACATGATGAACACATGATGGACACATGATGGACACATGATGGACACATGATGAACACATGATGAACACATGATGGACACATGATGAACAAATGATGAACACATGATGAACACATGATGAACACATGATGGACACATGATGGACACATGATGGACACATGATGAGCACATGATGGACACATGATGAACACATGATGAACACATGATGGACACATGATGGACACATGATGGACACATGATGAACACATGATGAACACATGATGAACCATCTTCAACTATCCAGGCCACCTTCTTCATTTTAGGTAACAAGTTTTAAGCAGAAGTCCAAGGCGAGGAATGTCTTCCTTGATTCTTATCAGTGATGCATGTTTGGGGTCAAATGTTCATGACCTTGCCATCCAATAATTTACGGAGGTCCTGAGAGGGTGAAGACCCAGGCACAGGCGGGCTTGATCCCAGTGAGCAGAACCTGGCAGCAGTTCTTGAGTCCCCTCAGTAAATCTCACCTTGACCTTTTGTTGCCAGCATGTTGGAGTTGATCAAAGATGGTTTATTGTGAGAGGATGATGTTGATGACAAAGTACATTTGTTCTGTTTGTCACTTTTAAAAACGACACCCAGGACCTGACCTTCATGTCCTCAATGATCCTCATGATTGAGTTCATACCTTTTTTTAAATCCATCATCAGACATTCCTGCATGACATCATATTTGCCTCCATCTTACATCTACTGTCTGCCCTAAATGTCACAATATTGTTTTCTTTAAATCTCAAACATGCCAGCCCTCACGTCCCAAAAAATTGCAGATTAAAAAAAAAAAAAGAACCAAAATAATACCAAATAATTTAATACTAAGGTTTAACTTTAACTTATGGAGTAATCTTTTCTAAGCAGTACAGTCATTTGAGAAAATCCAATGAGGCTTAAGGGGCGTGACATCATTTAGACACTTTTCCCAGTATGTGACATCATTTAGACACTTTTCCCAGAATGATGTACATTTCTCCAATTTATAATGAATAAAAGCTGCTATCGGCTCCAATTTATAAATGTGAGGACATACCTTTTTATTCTCACACTTGAAAGTCTTTCAACTCCAAAAGCCCACGATTGAGTTGTTAAGCCAGATACATATTTTATACAATTAGTGATGATGTCATCTGGACCTGCTTTCTCGAGTCCTGCACATAAACCTGAGTCACTTGGCTGTGGACCACCTTCTTGGAGACCACGCTCTGGCTCTTATTACAGTCACACACTCTCTGTGGAGCGTTTCACACCTACCAACTACACTACTCTCTCTACCAACTACTACACCACTCTCTCTACCAACTACACCACTCTATTTTCCATGACACCTACCAACTACTACACCACTCTCTTTTCCATGACACCTACCAACTACACCACTCTCTTTTCCATGACACCTACCAACTACATCACTCTCTTTTCCATGACACCTACCAACTACTACACCACTCTATTTTCCATGACACCTACCAACTACTACACCACTCTCTTTTCCATGACACCTACCAACTACTACACCACTCTATTTTCCATGACACCTACCAACTACTACACAACTCTCTTTTCCATGACACCTACCAACTACATCACTCTCTTTTCCATGACACCTACCAACTACACCACTCTCTTTTCCATGACACCTACCAACTACTACACCACTCTCTTTTCCATGACACCTACCAACTACTACACCACTCTCTTTTCCATGACACCTACCAACTACATCACTCTCTTTTCCATGACACCTACCAACTACACCACTCTCTTTTCCATGACACCTACCAACTACTACATCACTCTCTTTTCCATGACACCTACCAACTACACCACTCTCTTTTCCATGACACCTACCAACTACTACATCACTCTCTTTTCCATGACACCTACCAACTACTACACCACTCTATTTTCCATGACACCTACCAACTACTACACCACTCTCTTTTCCATGACACCTACCAACTACTACACCACTCTATTTTCCATGACACCTACCAACTACTACACAACTCTCTTTTCCATGACACCTACCAACTACATCACTCTCTTTTCCATGACACCTACCAACTACACCACTCTCTTTTCCATGACACCTACCAACTACTACACCACTCTCTTTTCCATGACACCTACCAACTACATCACTCTCTTTTCCATGACACCTACCAACTACTACACCACTCTCTTTTCCATGACACCTACCAACTACTACACCACTCTCTTTTCCATGACACCTACCAACTACACCACTCTCTTTTCCATGACACCGACCAACTACACCACTCTCTTTTCCATGACACCTACCAACTACTACACCACTCTCTTTTCCATGACACCTACCAACTACACCACTCTCTTTTCCATGACACCGACCAACTACACCACTCTCTTTTCCATGACACCTACCAACTACACCACTCTCTTTTCCATGACACCTACCAACTACACCACTCTCTTTTCCATGACACCTACCAACTACACCACTCTCTTTTCCATGACACCGACCAACTACACCACTCTCTTTTCCATGACACCTACCAACTACACCATTCTCTTTTCCATGACACCTACCAACTACTACACCACTCTCTTTTCCATGACACCTACCAACTACACCACTCTCTTTTCCATGACACCTACCAACTACTACACCACTCTCTTTTCCATGACACCTACCAACTACACCACTCTCTTTTCCATGACACCTACCAACTACTACACCACTCTCTTTTCCATGACACCTACCAACTACTACACCACTCTCTTTTCCATGACACCTACCAACTACTACACCACTCTCTTTTCCATGACACCTACCAACTACACCACTCTCTTTTCCATCCTGGCCTTTCATCCACAACATTAGTTCATCCCTTTTTTACCTTTCATCAGCATCTCATCCTGGACATTCAACTGTTGGCGTGAGTGACGCACACACCTGAAGGACTTGTGTGTGTGTGTGTGTGTGTGTGTGTGTGTGTGTGTGTGTGTGTATGTGTGTGTGTGTGTGTGTGTGTGTGTGTGTGTGTGTGTGTACATTTATTTCTCATCAGTTCCTCTTATGCAGTAAATGTGATTATCAAATAATGATAATGTTACTTAGTTAGTGACTCATTTACTACCTAAGTTGTTATCAATCTATTAACTATCTAGTTCTGTTGAGCTATATGTTGCTAAGTTTTTAGCTCTTTTGACTCTTTTTTTGCTACCTATCTAAGTTGTTAGCATTCTATTTGTTGCTAACTCACTGCTTATGTTGTTATTCAGCTACATATTATTAAGTAGTTAGCTAAGTTGTTAGTGACTCATGTATTGCTAACGATCTGAGATGTTAGCAATCTATTTGTTGCTAACTAGTTCTGTAATTATTGAGCTATATGTTACTCAGTTTTTAGCGCTTTTGTTAGTGACTTTTTTTTTTGCTACCTATCTAAGTTGTTAGTGATCTATGAACTAACTAGCTATGTTGTTATTCAGCTTTATGTCTACTAGCTGTGTTGTTAGTGACTCATTTTTTGCTAACGATGTCTGTTGTTTGCTTTCTATTTGTTGCTTATTCACTGGCTATGTTGTTATTCAGCTATATGCTACTAAGTAGCTAGCTAAGTTCTTAGCGACTCATTTTTTTCTAACTTTGTTGCTAACTAACCAGCTATGAGACATTATCAAAACAAAACATTGTTGGCTATCTGCAGTTACTATCAGCAAACATAGTAACTGCAGAGATGTTTCTCAGCTGCGGTACTCAGTTGTAGTACACCTTCCCACCACTTGTGGCAGTAATGACAACATCACTCTAGCAGAAGAAGTCTGGAGCTCATGTCATAGAGAAGTTCCTTAAGCGCAAAAACTATGAATAAATTAATGAAGCTGCATTTTCGTTGGAACTTAAAAGTCCTACTGAAAGCCACTACTAGTCTGATAGTTTATATATCAATGATGAAATATTAACATTGCAACACATGCCAATACGGCCGCTTTAGTTTAATAAATTGCAATTTTAAATTTCCCGGGAGTTTCTTCCTGGAAACGTGGTGTAATGATGACGTGTACGCGTGACATCATGGACTGTTGTGAATATGAGCGCTGCACACACACACAGCTAAAAGTGGTCTGCTTTAACCACATAATTACACAGTATTTTGGACATCTGTGTTGCTGAATCTTTTGCAATTTGTTCAACTAATATTGGAGAAGTCAAAGTAGAAAGATGGAGTTGGGAAGCTTTAGTCTTTAGCCACACAAACACACGGTGATTCCTTGTTTAAAATTCCTGCAGGTGAAACTTTACTATGGATCACAGCGGTCAAGCCAACATGGATCCCGACTGAATGTCAACCAGCAGGTTTTGGTGAGAAAATTGTGGTTAAAAAGTCAGTTCTTACCGGAGAAAAGCTTGTGTTGTCCATAGCTGCTGTCGACTTCCCTGAGACACTGGTGTCAACACACCTGTGGACACACCTGTGGACACACCTGTGGACACACCTGTGGAGACACACCTCCGACTATCAGGTACTATTAAACTCACTAAAACACTAGCAACACAATAGAAAGATAAGGAATTTCCCAGAATGATCCTAGTAAATGTGTCTAAAAACATCTGGATCCGTGGACTCTGTATGATGTTGGTGGTGTGAAGTGGTGGTGAGGGTGAGAACATGACGTCTGATATCCTTCCTTGGTCCTCCAGTATCGTCCTGCTGGCTGATCCTCTGTCATGTTTTCCAGCAGACCTTCTTTCATGTTGTGTGTGCGAGTCCACAATGAGTGCAAGATGTGGACTTCAGAGACTTGATCCCAGCGCTGGAATAAAAAGATGACATGTTGGCTCTTTTCCCTTTTGGACTTTTGCAGAGTGGAGCAGAAAAGACAAGTTGTCGTTTAGAAGATCAGGCGGAGGAGCTTAAAGTGTCGCAGTTTTTCAATCTTTCTGACGTGTCGACACCACCAACATCACATCTGGACTCAGTCCTCACTCCCACTTGGAGCTTCTGGTGTCTCAGCAGGTTCTGGGTGTCTCAGCAGGTTCTGGGTGTCTCAGCAGGTTCTGGGTGTCTCAGCAGGTTCTGGGTGTCTCAGCAGGTGCTTGGTGTCTCAGCAGGTTCTGGGTGTCTCAGCAGGTTCTTGGTGTCTCAGCAGGTTCTGGGTGTCTCAGCAGGTTCTGGGTGTCTCAGCAGGTTCTGGGTGTCTCAGCAGGTTCTTGGTGTCTCAGCAGGTTCTGGGTGTCTCAGCAGGTTCTGGGTGTCTCAGCAGGTTCTGGGTGTCTCAGCAGGTTCTTGGTGTCTCAGCAGGTTCTGGGTGTCTCAGCAGGTTCTGGGTGTCTCAGCAGGTTCTTGGTGTCTCAGCAGGTTCTGGGTGTCTCAGCAGGTTCTTGGTGTCTCAGCAGGTTCTGGGTGTCTCAGCAGGTTCTTGGTGTCTCAGCAGGTTCTGGGTGTCTCAGCAGGTTCTGGGTGTCTCAGCAGGTTCTGGGTGTCTCAGCAGGTTCTTGGTGTCTCAGCAGGTTCTTGGTGTCTCAGCAGGTTCTGGGTGTCTCAGCAGGTTCTGGGTGTCTCAGCAGGTTCTTGGTGTCTCAGCAGGTTCTGGGTGTCTCAGCAGGTTCTTGGTGTCTCAGCAGGTTCTGGGTGTCTCAGCAGGTTCTGGGTGTCTCAGCAGGTTCTTGGTGTCTCAGCAGGTTCTGGGTGTCTCAGCAGGTTCTGGGTGTCTCAGCAGGTTCTTGGTGTCTCAGCAGGTTCTGGGTGTCTCAGCAGGTTCTGGGTGTCTCAGCAGGTTCTTGGTGTCTCAGCAGGTTCTTGGTGTCTCAGCAGGTTCTGGGTGTCTCAGCAGGTTCTTGGTGTCTCAGCAGGTTCTGGGTGTCTCAGCAGGTTCTGGGTGTCTCAGCAGGTTCTTGGTGTCTCACCTGGGACTTCACCACCTGAACAATAACAGCAGATGTTGTCACAACACAGTCGTCCATCCACACATCACGACTAAATATTGCATTTTCAATATTTAGCAGATCAAAAAAAAAAAAAAAAAATATATATATATATATATATATGTATATATATATATATATATATATATTTATATATATATATATATATGTATATGTATGTATATGTATAAATATATATAATATATATCTATACCGCTCTACCACGGTATCGAGCACTATTCTCTGGATAATCCAATCAAGACATATGTATAAATATATTATATATATATGTATATGTATATATATCACAATACCAAGGTCCTGCAGTCCTGGGTTCAAATCCAGGCTCGGGATCTTTCTGTGTGGAGTTTGCATGTTCTCCCCGTGAATGCGTGGGTTCCCTCCAGGTACTCGGGCTTCCTCCCACTTCCAAAGACATGCACCTGGGGATAAGCCCCTCCCACCTCCAACCTGGGGATAGGCCCCTCCCACCTCCAAAGACATGCACCTGGGGATAGGCTCCTCCCACCTCCAAAGACATCCACCTGGGGATAGGCCCCTCCCACATGCACCTGGGGATAGGTTGATTGGCAACACTAAATGGTCCCTAGTGTGTGAATGTTGTCTATCTGTGTTGGCCCTGCGATGAGGTGGCGACTTGTCCAGGGTGTACCCCGCCTTCCGCCCGATTGTAGCTAAGATAGGCGCTAGCGACCCCCGCAACCCCGAACGGGAATAAGCGGCAGAAAATGGATGGATGGATGGATGTATAAATATATGTATATATATATATATATATGTGTGTATATATATGTATATATATATATATATGTATATATATTTATGTATATATATATATATATATGTATATGTATATATATATATGTATATATATATATATATATATATATATATATATATATATATATATACATAAATATATATACATATATATATATATATATATATATGTATATATATGTATATGTATATATATATATGTATATATATATATATGTATATATATATGTATATATATATATATATATATATATATATATATATATATATATATATATATCTTCAAAGCATATTTATAAGGTGGTAAACACCACCATCATCTCCTCTTTGATGCATTGTTGGAAATGTAGGACAAGAACTACTGTCAGACTTTTTATCAGCAACAAACGTCAGCTTGTCCGCATGCAAGCTTCATGGCAGCACTTTGGAAAGATCCTTGTCTTCACTTTTTGCCTTTTCGGCTTCTTTTTCTGCGCTCAAACGACCACAGCTGCCTTTGATTTTGGGATGGAAGAAAAACGAAACATGAATTTGAAATGAAAGTATCCAAAGTGTGGCCCGCAGCAAGTTTTTTAAGGGCCTGCGGCACCTTTTCAAAGTACTATTAAAACCATCCTTAAAAAAGTGGAATAAAAAAGCAAGGTGGTGAAATGTAACCAGAAAAAGTTGCAATGTTGACTCTAAGAAGACAAAGGTGGCCTGCAGGGATTTTGTCTTTAAAACTGTCATTGCTCAAAAAATAATAATGAATCAAAATCTATGCAGTAATGAATTATTGAAATATTCAAGTGTCCTATTATTTCACATCCAGCATTTCACTTTGAAATATTTTTATGGAAAATATTGAAGATGTTGTGAGTTTGCCACACATGTATTACAAAAGAAACCAAAAAAACCCCAGCTTAAAATTAAAGCTGCAAGCAGCGATGGTCAGGACCGAGTGTGTTTGGAAGTGTCTGAGGAGATGGAGGTCTGGGCTTCCCAGATATAACTTACAACAACACACTACTTTGTATTGTATTGTAGTTTTTCCAGTTGAATGTTGTAGCCACATGAAACAAAAACCTCTATGTAGGTCTCACTTAGACCTACATTTCATACTTCAACAAAAATCAACAGGAAGTTTGCAATTCCCCCTTCGAAACAAAAGTTTAGTAAAAACACTCACCTTTTCCTCTTTGAGCTGTAATTTGAGCACCTTAACCTGCTTCAAAACTCAACAAACTGGACACACCCATCAGGACTGGCGAACATTGCCATCTAATCAAAAAACCAAACCCCTAAACTCAAAATTGCGCTCTAGCGCCCTCTAGGAAGAAAACCCAGACAAAACTGCCTGTAACTTCCAGAAGGAACGCTGTAGAGATGATCTCCTATCATTTTAGTGGGATTTTTTTTTTCTAACTCTCATTGCTCCCCCAAAAAATTATAATCAATATAATGAAATATTGACCAATATTCCTGTTAGAAAAATTTTGTGGAGAAATAATAATGCATATTTTGCATTTTTGCCTGAAAAAAGCGTTAAAAACCTAAACAAAAAACAATTATAACTTGCCTGATAGTTTTGATGTTGATCTAGATTCCATAGATTCAGGAGTTGCTTTTAGAAAATACAAATAATAATAGATTACTTATTTTCAACATCTTTGTAACTGAGACCCTTTTGGGTCCCTGAGACCAAACTTGAGGGAGAGGCTTAAAGGCAAAAACACAATAAAAAATCTATACAATAGGAAGGGGATTCATTTGGCCCCCATCGGTTACAGTTTACCTGACACATGAAACGTGACACATTGGCGGGTGCAGTATCCAACGTAGCCGCCAGATGTCTTAAAAGGTGTTTTGTGGCAATTCCAACTTGGACCACTTAGCCAGTTGCAATATACAGGGGTGCTGTCCATCATTTTCAGCGGACTGCATTGCAAAATGATTAACCCCTAACCTGCCTCTCTCCATTGTGCGTTGTTTGCACACCTTTGATCTAATAGTTCATGTGTGTGCTGGACAAGATGGAGGAGGTGCCCCCCCCGCCCCCCCCCCCCCCCCCCCGCCTCCCCCCCCCCCCCCACCACCTCCCGGTGTGAGGCCCCAGCATTAAAGTCCCAGGTAATGAATTAGACGGGCAGCGTGCGCCTCCAAGACCCAAAGAGACACGTGTGCACATTTACATGCTCTGAGGTCCTCACGGGGTCACAGCAGCCAAGAGAAAAGTCCAAAAGTCATAAAATGTGTTGGAAGCTGAAGCCACCATCTTCCCAGAAGCTAATTTAGCTGCTTGATGCAACTTTAATGGCAGCCATGCCGGACTTAAACATCCTTGGCAAGACTTGGAGAGCTGGATGGGGTTTCTCCTCACTGTGCTGGGCATTATTATTCATTCCTGCGCACATAAATAATCTCAGCACACAGCACGCCTGCACGCTTTCCACAAGAAGTCGGGAGCCAAGGTGTCTCTGGTCATGATTGATGGGGATGATCAATGAGCTGCAGCTGCAGGATGGCAACTGTCTGGCACATTCTAGTACTCTGTAACACACCACATGGTGGGACTCTGTAACACACCACATGGTGGGACTCTGTAACACACCACATGGTGGGACTCTGTAACACACCACATGGTGGGACTCTGTAACACACCACATGGTGGGACTCTGTAACACACCACATGGTGGGACTCTGTAACACACCACATGGTGGGACTCTGTAACACACCACATGGTGGGACTCTGTAACACACCACATGGTGGGACTCTGTAACACACCACATGGTGGGACTCTGTAACACACCACATGGTGGGACTCTGTAACACACCACATGGTGGGACTCTGTAACACACCACATGGTGGGACTCTGTAACACACCACATGGTGGGACTCTGTAACACACCACATGGTGGGACTCAGTAACACACCACATGGTGGGACTCTGTAACACACCACATGGTGGGACTCTGTAACACACCACATGGTGGGACTCAGTAACACACCACATGGTGGGACTCTGTAACACACCACATGGTGGGACTCTGTAACACACCACATGGTGGGACTCTGTAACACACCACATGGTGGGACTCTGTAACACACCACATGGTGGGACTCTGTAACACACCACATGGTGGGACTCTGTAACACACCACATGGTGGGACTCTGTAACACACCACATGGTGGGACTCTGTAACACACCACATGGTGGGACTCTGTAACACACCACGTGGTGGGACTCTGTAACACACCACATGGTGGGACTCTGTAACACACCACATGGTGGGACTCTGTAACACACCACATGGTGGGACTCTGTAACACACCACATGGTGGGACTCTGTAACACACCACATGGTGGGACTCTGTAACACACCACATGGTGGGACTCTGTAACACACCACATGGTGGGACTCTGTAACACACCACATGGTGGGACTCTGTAACACACCACATGGTGGGACTCTGTAACACACCACATGGTGGGACTCTGTAACACACCACATGGTGGGACTCTGTAACACACCACATGGTGGGACTCTGTAACACACCACATGGTGGGACTCTGTAACACACCACATGGTGGGACTCTGTAACAGACCACGTGGTGGGACTCTGCAACACACCACATGGTGGGACTCTGTAACACACCACGTGGTGGGACTCTGTAACACACCACATGGTGGTACTCTGTAACACACCACGTGGTGGGACTCTGTAACACACCACATGGTGGGACTCTGTAACACACCACATGGTGGGACTCTGTAACACACCACATGGTGGGACTCTGTAACACACCACGTGGTGGGACTCTGTAACACACCACATGGTGGGACTCTGTAACACACCACATGGTGGGACTCTGTAACACACCACGTGGTGGGACTCTGTAACACACCACATGGTGGTACTCTGCAACACACCACATGGTGGGACTCTGTAACACACCACATGGTGGGACTCTGTAACACACCACATGGTGGGACTCTGTAACACACCACATGGTGGGACTCTGTAACACACCACATGGTGGGACTCTGTAACACACCACATGGTGGGACTCTGTAACACACCACATGGTGGAATCTGTAACACACCACATGGTGGGACTCTGTAACACACCACATGGTGGGACTCTGTAACACACCACATGGTGGGACTCTGTAACACACACATGGTGGGACTCTGTAACACACCACATGGTGGGACTCTGTAACACACCACATGGTGGGACTCTGTAACACACCACATGGTGGGACTCTGTAACACACCACATGGTGGGACTCTGTAACACACCACATGGTGGGACTCTGTAACACACCGCATGGTGGACGGTGGACTCTGCAACACACCACATGGTGGGACTCTGTAACACACCACATGGTGGGACTCTGTAACACACCACGTGTGGACTCTGTAACACACCACATGGTGGGACTCTGTAACACCACATGGTGGACTCTGTAACACACCACATGGTGGGACTCTGTAACACACCGCATGGTGGGACTCTGCAACACACCACATGGTGGGACTCTGTAACACACCACATGGTGGGACTCTGTAACACACCACGTGGTGGGACTCTGTAACACACCACATGGTGGTAATCTGTAACACACCACATGGTGGGACTCTGTAACACACCACATGGTGGGACTCTGTAACACACCACATGGTGGGACTCTGCAACACACCACATGGTGGGACTCTGTAACACACCGCATGGTGGGACTCTGTAACACACCGCATGGTGGGACTCTGTAACACACCACGTGGTGGGACTCTGTAACACACCACGTGGTGGGACTCTGTAACACACCACATGGTGGGACTCTGCAACACACCACATGGTGGGACTCTGCAACACACCACATGGTGGGACTCTGTAACACACCACATGGTGGGACTCTGTAACACACCACGTGGTGGGACTCTGTAACACACCACGTGGTGGGACTCTGTAACACACCACATGGTGGGACTCTGCAACACACCACATGGTGGGACTCTGCAACACACCACATGGTGGGACTCTGTAACACACCACATGGTGGGACTCTGTAACACACCACGTGGTGGGACTCTGTAACACACCACATGGTGGGACTCTGCAACACACCACATGGTGGGACTCTGCAAAATACTCCCAAACTAAGCTATGGGTGGTGGCCTCAGTAGTAGTAGTAGTCCATGGGTGTGTGTTATTTCCTTAAGCCTGGAAGTCACACCGTTATGGGTGTGTGTTATGTCCTTAAACCTGGAAGTCACTCCGTTATGGGTGTGTGTTATGTCCTTAAACCTGGAAGTCACTCCGTTATGGGTGTGTGTTATGTCCTTAAACCTGGAAGTCACTCCGTTATGGGCGTGTGTTATGTCCATAATCCTGGAAGCTATCTAATATGTTTCCATCCATCCATCCATCCATCTTCTTCCGCTTATCCGAGGTTGGGTCGCGGGGGCAGCAGCCTAAGTAGGGAACATATGTTTAAACCTAAAAATAATAATAATAATAATTGATATTTGGCACCGTCTTGCACGTTCAAATGTTTGTATTTCAACATGCTAACATTAGCCTGCTAACTTTTTATGCTAGCATTTTAAAAAATGTTTATGTACCTAAAAATAGTTGATTTTCTTACTGAGCTACGCTATGTAAGTATGTTATGTGTTAGCCTGCTCACTGTTCCTATGTGAACATGCTAATGTTAGCATTGTAATGTTTTATGCTTGCAATTTAGCTACTCTTTTATGTTTGAACTTCAAATCATTGTTTTAGCTCATTTTGTCGATTTAAACCTACAACTCATGGCTTTTGATACTTGACACAATCTTGCAAGTCTGCTAATGTTAGCATTGTAATGTTGTATGCTAGCAAATGAGCTAATCTTCTATGTTTAAACCTAAAAAAAATACATATTTTAATATTTGGCAGCATCTTGCATGTTTAGGTGTTTTCTATTTCAACATGTTAATGTTAGCCTGCTAATTTTTTATGCTAGTATTTTAAATAATTTATAAATTCAAACCTAAAAATGGTTGATTTTCTTACTGGGATACACCATGTAAGTACTTTGTGTTAGCTTGCTCACGTTAAAATATTATTTCAACACAGATTTGTGTATGTTCTAAGCTAATATTGCTTTTGTTTAAAAAATAAATAGATAAATAAATAAAAAACTGCCCACAAGGTAACAAATTGGTGTGTTTATATTTTAGTTGTATTGAGTTGTAGTCCCAGTAGTAAAAGTGAAGATAGAATACTGTCTGTACAGTTCGAGCCACACCAAAGACATAACTTGGAAGCCGACCAGCGTTGGGAGCGCCTGCTGTATTCCACTGGGGTCAGTCACCCTTGTGCAGAGTGCTGTATTCCACTGGGGTCAGTCACTCTTGTGCAGAGTGCTGTATTCCACTGGGGTGTCAGTCATGTGCAGAGTGCTGTATTCCACTGGGGTCAGTCACCCATGTGCAGAGTGCTGTATTCCACTGGGGTCAGTCACCCATGTGCAGAGTGCTGTATTCCACTGGGGTCAGTCACCCTTGTGCAGAGTGCTGTATTCCACTGGGGTCAGTCACCCTTGTGCAGAGTGCTGTATTCCACTGGGGTCAGTCACCCTTGTGCAGAGTGCTGTATTCCACTGGGTCAGTCACCCTTGTGCAGAGTGCTGCTGGAGTGGAAAATGTCTGTCCTAGGGTTACCTCCAAACTAAATGCATTGGGAGGGACACGACATGAGAGGTCAAGTCACCCTGAACATTGGACAGTTACATAAGTTATGTTACAAATCAGGCCATCATGGAGCGTATAAATAAGAAAGGAAGACCAAGCCTGATGTGCGCTCTTATTAGTTCCTTTCATGAGGGTGCACCATCTTTTGTCTCATGAGACACTGCCTGTTTTCATATCGATTCAATCCAACTTTGTATTATCTGATTGTGAGTAATTAAAACTGTTGGAACAAACTCTCTATTGTTCCTGTTTAAGATTCGGACTTTTCAACCACATAAAATTGGCCTCACGAACAGGATGAGGCCCCGGGTTAAATCCCCGACATTTTTACTACACTGTATTCCACAGGAGTGTCAGTCATGTGCAGAGTGCTGTATTCCACAGGGGTGTCAGTCATGTGCAGAGTGCTGTATTCCACAGGGTGTCAGTCATGTGCAGAGTGCTGTATTCCACAGGGGTGTCAGTCATGTGCAGAGTGCTGTATTCCACAGGGGTGTCAGTCATGTGCAGAGTGTTGTATTCCACAGGGGTGTCAGTCATGTGCAGAGTGTTGTATTCCACAGGGTGTCAGTCATGTGCAGAGTGTTGTATTCCACAGGGGTGTCAGTCATGTGCAGAGTGCTGTATTCCACAGGGGTGTCAGTCATGTGCAGAGTGCTGTATTCCACAGGGGTGTCAGTCATGTGCAGAGTGTTGTATTCCACAGGGGTGTCAGTCATGTGCAGAGTGCTGTATTCCACAGGGGTGTCAGTCATGTGCAGAGTGCTGTATTCCACAGGGGTGTCAGTCATGTGCAGAGTGTTGTATTCCACAGGGGTGTCAGTCATGTGCAGAGTGCTGTATTCCACAGGGGTGTCAGTCATGTGCAGAGTGTTGTATTCCACAGGGGTGTCAGCCATGTGCAGAGTGTTGTATTCCACAGGGGTGTCAGCCATGTGCAGAGTGCTGTATTCCACAGGGGTGTCAGTCATGTGCAGAGTGCTGTATTCCACAGGGGTGTCAGTCATGTGCAGAGTGCTGTATTCCACAGGGGTGTCAGCCATGTGCAGAGTGTTGTATTCCACAGGTGTGTCAGTCATGTGCAGAGTGCTGTATTCCACAGGGGTGTCAGTCATGTGCAGAGTGTTGTATTCCACAGGGGTGTCAGTCATGTGCAGAGTGCTGTATTCCACAGGGGTGTCAGTCATGTGCAGAGTGTTGTATTCCACAGGGGTGTCAGTCATGTGCAGAGTGCTGTATTCCACAGGGGTGTCAGTCATGTGCAGAGTGCTGTATTCCACAGGGGTGTCAGTCATGTGCAGAGTGTTGTATTCCACAGGGGTGTCAGTCATGTGCAGAGTGCTGTATTCCACAGGGGTGTCAGTCATGTGCAGAGTGCTGTATTCCACAGGGGTGTCAGTCATGTGCAGAGTGTTGTATTCCACAGGGGTGTCAGTCATGTGCAGAGTGTTGTATTCCACAGGGGTGTCAGTCATGTGCAGAGTGTTGTATTCCACAGGAGTGTCAGTCATGTGCAGAGTGCAGTATTCCACAGGGGTGTCAGTCATGTGCAGAGTGCTGTATTCCACAGGGGTGTCAGTCATGTGCAGAGTGTTGTATTCCACAGGAGTGTCAGTCATGTGCAGAGTGCTGTATTCCACAGGGGTGTCAGTCATGTGCAGAGTGCTGTATTCCACAGGGGTGTCAGTCATGTGCAGAGTGTTGTATTCCACAGGGGTGTCAGTCATGTGCAGAGTGCTGTATTCCACAGGGGTGTCAGTCATGTGCAGAGTGTTGTATTCCACAGGGGTGTCAGTCATGTGCAGAGTGCTGTATTCCACAGGGGTGTCAGTCATGTGCAGAGTGTTGTATTCCACAGGAGTGTCAGTCATGTGCAGAGTGCTGTATTCCACAGGGGTGTCAGTCATGTGCAGAGTGCTGTATTCCACAGGGGTGTCAGTCATGTGCAGAGTGCTGTATTCCACAGGGGTGTCAGTCATGTGCAGAGTGCTGTATTCCACAGGGGTGTCAGTCATGTGCAGAGTGTTGTATTCCACAGGGGTGTCAGTCATGTGCAGAGTGCTGTATTCCACAGGGGTGTCAGTCATGTGCAGAGTGTTGTATTCCACAGGGGTGTCAGTCATGTGCAGAGTGCTGTATTCCACAGGGGTGTCAGTCATGTGCAGAGTGCTGTATTCCACAGGGGTGTCAGTCATGTGCAGAGTGTTGTATTCCACAGGGTGTCAGTCATGTGCAGAGTGTTGTATTCCACAGGGGTGTCAGTCATGTGCAGAGTGTTGTATTCCACAGGAGTGTCAGTCATGTGCAGAGTGCAGTATTCCACAGGGGTGTCAGTCATGTGCAGAGTGCTGTATTCCACAGGGGTGTCAGTCATGTGCAGAGTGTTGTATTCCACAGGAGTGTCAGTCATGTGCAGAGTGCTGTATTCCACAGGGGTGTCAGTCATGTGCAGAGTGCTGTATTCCACAGGGGTGTCAGTCATGTGCAGAGTGCTGTATTCCACAGGGTGTCAGTCATGTGCAGAGTGCTGTATTCCACAGGGGTGTCAGTCATGTGCAGAGTGCTTGTATTCCACAGGAGTGTCAGTCATGTGCAGAGTGCTGTATTCCACAGGGGTGTCAGTCATGTGCAGAGTGCTGTATTCCACAGGAGTGTCAGTCATGTGCAGAGTGCTGTATTCCACAGGGGTGTCAGTCATGTGCAGAGTGCTGTATTCCACAGGGGTGTCAGTCATGTGCAGAGTGCTGTATTCCACAGGGGTGTCAGTCATGTGCAGAGTGCTGTATTCCACAGGGGTGTCAGTCATGTGCAGAGTGCTGTATTCCACAGGAGTGTCAGTCATGTGCAGAGTGCTGTATTCCACAGGGGTGTCAGTCATGTGCAGAGTGCTGTATTCCACAGGGGTGTCAGGTCATGTGCAGAGTGCTGTATTCCACAGGGGTGTCAGTCATGTGCAGAGTGCTGTATTCCACAGGGTGTCAGTCATGTGCAGAGTGCTGTATTCCACAGGGTGTCAGTCATGTGCAGAGTGCTGTATTCCACAGGGTGTCAGTCATGTGCAGAGTGCTGTATTCCACAGGAGTGTCAGTCATGTGCAGAGTGCTGTATTCCACAGGAGTGTCAGTCATGTGCAGAGTGCTGTATTCCACAGGGGTGTCAGTCATGTGCAGAGTGCTGTATTCCACAGGGGTGTCAGTCATGTGCAGAGTGCTGTATTCCACAGGGGTGTCAGTCATGTGCAGAGTGTGTATTCCACAGGGGTGTCAGTCATGTGCAGAGTGCTGTATTCCACAGGGGTGTCAGTCATGTGCAGAGTGCTGTATTCCACAGGGTGTCAGTCATGTGCAGAGTGCTGTATTCCACAGGGTGTCAGTCATGTGCAGAGTGCTGTATTCCACAGGGTGTCAGTCATGTGCAGAGTGCTGTATTCCACAGGGGTGTCAGTCATGTGCAGAGTGCTGTATTCCACAGGGGTGTCAGTCATGTGCAGAGTGTTGTATTCCACAGGAGTGTCAGTCATGTGCAGAGTGCTGTATTCCACAGGGGTGTCAGTCATGTGCAGAGTGCTGTATTCCACAGGGTGTCAGTCATGTGCAGAGTGCTGTATTCCACAGGGGTGTCAGTCATGTGCAGAGTGCTGTATTCCACAGGGGTGTCAGTCATGTGCAGAGTGCTGTATTCCACAGGGGTGTCAGTCATGTGCAGAGTGCTGTATTCCACAGGGGTGTCAGTCATGTGCAGAGTGTTGTATTCCACAGGGGTGTCAGTCATGTGCAGAGTGCTGTATTCCACAGGGGTGTCAGTCATGTGCAGAGTGCTGTATTCCACAGGGTGTCAGTCATGTGCAGAGTGCTGTATTCCACAGGGGTGTCAGTCATGTGCAGAGTGCTGTATTCCACAGGGGTGTCAGTCATGTGCAGAGTGTTGTATTCCACAGGGGTGTCAGTCATGTGCAGAGTGCTGTATTCCACAGGGGTGTCAGTCATGTGCAGAGTGTTGTATTCCACAGGGGTGTCAGTCCATGTGCAGAGTGTTGTATTCCACAGGGGTGTCAGTCATGTGCAGAGTGCTGTATTCCACAGGGGTGTCAGTCATGTGCAGAGTGCTGTATTCCACAGGGGTGTCAGTCATGTGCAGAGTGCTGTATTCCACAGGGGTGTCAGCCATGTGCAGAGTGTGTATTCCACAGGTGTGTCAGTCATGTGCAGAGTGCTGTATTCCACAGGGGTGTCAGTCATGTGCAGAGTGTTGTATTCCACAGGGGTGTCAGTCATGTGCAGAGTGCTGTATTCCACAGGGGTGTCAGTCATGTGCAGAGTGTTGTATTCCACAGGGGGTGTCAGTCATGTGCAGAGTGCTGTATTCCACAGGGGTGTCAGTCATGTG
>NC_084638.1:35379967-35541461 GCF_033978795.1 Nerophis ophidion | reverse complement strand
ATAAACACACTCTGCAACCTTGTGGACAGCCTTCCCAGAAGATATAAACACACTCTGCAACCTTGTGGACAGCCTTCCCAGAAGATATAAAACACACTCTGAACCTTGTGGACAGCTTCCAGAAGATATAAACACACTCTGCAACCTTGTGGACAGCCTTCCAGAAGATATAAAGACACTCTGCAACCTTGTGGACAGCCTTCCCAGAAGATATAAACACACTCTGCAACCTTGTGGACAGCCTTCCCAGAAGATATAAACACACTCTGCAACCTTGTGGACAGCCTTCCCAGAAGATATAAACACACTCTGCAACCTTGTGGACAGCCTTCCCAGAAGATATAAACACACTCTGCAACCTTGTGGACAGCCTTCCCAGAAGATATAAAGACACTCTGCAACCTTGTGGACAGCCTTCCCAGAAGATATAAACACACTCTGCAACCTTGTGGACAGCCTTCCCAGAAGATATAAACACACTCTGCAACCTTGTGGACAGCCTTCCCAGAAGATATAAACACACTCTGCAACCTTGTGGACAGCCTTCCCAGAAGATATAAACTCACTCTGCAACCTTGTGGACAGCCTTCCCAGAAGATATAAACACACTCTGCAACCTTGTGGACAGCCTTCCCAGAAGATATAAACACACTCTGCAACCTTGTGGACAGCCTTCCAGAAGATATAAAGACACTCTGCAACCTTGTGGACAGCCTTCCCAGAAGATATAAAGACACTCTGCAACCTTGTGGACAGCCTTCCCAGAAGATATAAACACACTCTGCAACCTTGTGGACAGCCTTCCCAGAAGATATAAACACACTCTGCAACCTTGTGGACAGCCTTCCCAGAAGATATAAACACACTCTGCAACCTTGTGGACAGCCTTCCCAGAAGATATAAACACACTCTGCAACCTTGTGGACAGCCTTCCCAGAAGATATAAACACACTCTGCAACCTTGTGGACAGCCTTCCCAGAAGATATAAACACACTCTGCAACCTTGTGGACAGCCTTCCCAGAAGATATAAAGACACTCTGCAACCTTGTGGACAGCCTTCCCAGAAGATATAAACACACTCTGCAACCTTGTGGACAGCCTTCCCAGAAGATATAAAGACACTCTGCAACCTTGTGGACAGCCTTCCCAGAAGATATAAACACACTCTGCAACCTTGTGGACAGCCTTCCCAGAAGATATAAACACACTCTGCAACCTTGTGGACAGCCTTCCCAGAAGATATAAACACACTCTGCAACCTTGTGGACAGCCTTCCCAGAAGATATAAACACACTCTGCAACCTTGTGGACAGCCTTCCCAGAAGATATAAAGACACTCTGCAACCTTGTGGACAGCCTTCCCAGAAGATATAAACACACTCTGCAACCTTGTGGACAGCCTTCCCAGAAGATATAAAGACACTCTGCAACCTTGTGGACAGCCTTCCCAGAAGATATAAACACACTCTGCAACCTTGTGGACAGCCTTCCCAGAAGATATAAACACACTCTGCAACCTTGTGGACAGCCTTCCCAGAAGATATAAACACACTCTGCAACCTTGTGGACAGCCTTCCCAGAAGATATAAACACACTCTGCAACCTTGTGGACAGCCTTCCCAGAAGATATAAACACACTCTGCAACCTTGTGGACAGCCTTCCCAGAAGATATAAACACACTCTGCAACCTTGTGGACAGCCTTCCCAGAAGATATAAACACACTCTGCAACCTTGTGGACAGCCTTCCCAGAAGATATAAACACACTCTGCAACCTTGTGGACAGCCTTCCCAGAAGATATAAACACACTCTGCAACCTTGTGGACAGCCTTCCCAGAAGATATAAAGACACTCTGCAACCTTGTGGACAGCCTTCCCAGAAGATATAAACACACTCTGCAACCTTGTGGACAGCCTTCCCAGAAGATATAAACACACTCTGCAACCTTGTGGACAGCCTTCCCAGAAGATATAAACACACTCTGCAACCTTGTGGACAGCCTTCCCAGAAGATATAAACACACTCTGCAACCTTGTGGACAGCCTTCCCAGAAGATATAAAGACACTCTGCAACCTTGTGGACAGCCTCCTCAGAAGATATAAACACACTCTGCAACCTTGTGGACAGCCTTCCCAGAAGATATAAACACACTCTGCAACCTTGTGGACAGCCTTCCCAGAAGATATAAACACACTCTGCAACCTTGTGGACAGCCTCCTCAGAAGATATAAACACACTCTGCAACCTTGTGGACAGCCTTCCCAGAAGATATAAACACACTCTGCAACCTTGTGGACAGCCTTCCCAGAAGATATAAAGACACTCTGCAACCTTGTGGACAGCCTTCCCAGAAGATATAAACACACTCTGCAACCTTGTGGACAGCCTTCCCAGAAGATATAAACACACTCTGCAACCTTGTGGACAGCCTTCCCAGAAGATATAAACACACTCTGAAACCTTGTGGACAGCCTTCCAGAAGATATAAACACACTCTGCAACCTTGTGGACAGCCTCCTCAGAAGATATAAACACACTCTGCAACCTTGTGGACAGCCTTCCCAGAAGATATAAACACACTCTGCAACCTTGTGGACAGCCTTCCCAGAAGATATAAAGACACTCTGCAACCTTGTGGACAGCCTTCCCAGAAGATATAAACACACTCTGCAACCTTGTGGACAGCCTTCCCAGAAGATATAAACACACTCTGCAACCTTGTGGACAGCCTCCAGAGATAAACACTCTGCAACCTGTGGACAGCCTTCCCAGAAGATATAAACACACTCTGCAACCTTGTGGACAGCCTTCCCAGAAGATATAAAGACACTCTGCAACCTTGTGGACAGCCTTCCCAGAAGATATAAACACACTCTGCAACCTTGTGGACAGCCTTCCCAGAAGATATAAACACACTCTGCAACCTTGTGGACAGCCTCCCCAGAAGATATAAACACACTCTGCAACCTTGTGGACAGCCTTCCCAGAAGATATAAACACACTCTGCAACCTTGTGGACAGCCTTCCCAGAAGATATAAACACACTCTGCAACCTTGTGGACAGCCTCCCCAGAAGATATAAACACACTCTGCAACCTTGTGGACAGCCTTCCCAGAAGATATAAACACACTCTGCAACCTTGTGGACAGCCTTCCCAGAAGATATAAACACACTCTGCAACCTTGTGGACAGCCTTCCCAGAAGATATAAACACACTCTGCAACCTTGTGGACAGCCTTCCCAGAAGATATAAACACACTCTGCAACCTTGTGGACAGCCTTCCCAGAAGATATAAACACACTCTGCAACCTTGTGGACAGCCTTCCCAGAAGATATAAACACACTCTGGAACCTTGTGGACAGCCTTCCCAGAAGATATAAACACACTCTGCAACCTTGTGGACAGCCTTCCCAGAAGATATAAACACACTCTGCAACCTTGTGGACAGCCTTCCCAGAAGATATAAACACACTCTGGAACCTTGTGGACAGCCTTCCCAGAAGATATAAACACACTCTGGAACCTTGTGGACAGCCTTCCCAGAAGATATAAACACACTCTGCAACCTTGTGGACAGCCTTCCCAGAAGATATAAAGACACTCTGCAACCTTGTGGACAGCCTTCCCAGAAGATATAAACACACTCTGCAACCTTGTGGACAGCCTTCCCAGAAGATATAAAGACACTCTGCAACCTTGTGGACAGCCTTCCCAGAAGATATAAACACACTCTGCAACCTTGTGGACAGCCTTCCCAGAAGATATAAACACACTCTGCAACCTTGTGGACAGCCTTCCCAGAAGATATAAAGACACTCTGCAACCTTGTGGACAGCCTTCCCAGAAGATATAAACACACTCTGCAACCTTGTGGACAGCCTTCCCAGAAGATATAAACACACTCTGCAACCTTGTGGACAGCCTTCCCAGAAGATATAAACACACTCTGCAACCTTGTGGACAGCCTTCCCAGAAGATATAAACACACTCTGCAACCTTGTGGACAGCCTTCCCAGAAGATATAAAGACACTCTGCAACCTTGTGGACAGCCTTCCCAGAAGATATAAACACACTCTGCAACCTTGTGGACAGCCTTCCCAGAAGATATAAAGACACTCTGCAACCTTGTGGACAGCCTTCCCAGAAGATATAAACACACTCTGCAACCTTGTGGACAGCCTTCCCAGAAGATATAAACACACTCTGCAACCTTGTGGACAGCCTCCCAGAAGATATAAACACACTCTGCAACCTTGTGGACAGCCTTCCCAGAAGATATAAACACACTCTGCAACCTTGTGGACAGCCTTCCCAGAAGATATAAAGACACTCTGCAACCTTGTGGACAGCCTTCCCAGAAGATATAAACACACTCTGCAACCTTGTGGACAGCCTTCCCAGAAGATATAAACACACTCTGCAACCTTGTGGACAGCCTTCCCAGAAGATATAAAGACACTCTGCAACCTTGTGGACAGCCTTCCCAGAAGATATAAACACACTCTGCAACCTTGTGGACAGCCTTCCCAGAAGATATAAAGACACTCTGCAACCTTGTGGACAGCCTCCTCAGAAGATATAAACACACTCTGCAACCTTGTGGACAGCCTTCCCAGAAGATATAAACACACTCTGCAACCTTGTGGACAGCCTTCCCAGAAGATATAAACACACTCTGCAACCTTGTGGACAGCCTTCCCAGAAGATATAAACACACTCTGCAACCTTGTGGACAGCCTTCCCAGAAGATATAAAGACACTCTGCAACCTTGTGGACAGCCTCCTCAGAAGATATAAACACACTCTGGAACCTTGTGGACAGCCTTCCCAGAAGATATAAAGACACTCTGCAACCTTGTGGACAGCCTTCCCAGAAGATATAAACACACTCTGCAACCTTGTGGACAGCCTTCCCAGAAGATATAAAGACACTCTGCAACCTTGTGGACAGCCTTCCCAGAAGATATAAACACACTCTGCAACCTTGTGGACAGCCTTCCCAGAAGATATAAACACACTCTGCAACCTTGTGGACAGCCTTCCCAGAAGATATAAACACACTCTGCAACCTTGTGGACAGCCTTCCCAGAAGATATAAACACACTCTGCAACCTTGTGGACAGCCTCTTCAGAAGATATAAACACACTCTGCAACCTTGTGGACAGCCTTCCCAGAAGATATAAACACACTCTGCAACCTTGTGGACAGCCTTCCCAGAAGATATAAACACACTCTGCAACCTTGTGGACAGCCTTCCCAGAAGATATAAAGACACTCTGCAACCTTGTGGACAGCCTTCCCAGAAGATATAAAGACACTCTGCAACCTTGTGGACAGCCTTCCCAGAAGATATAAACACACTCTGGAACCTTGTGGACAGCCTTCCCAGAAGATATAAACACACTCTGCAACCTTGTGGACAGCCTCCTCAGAAGATATAAACACACTCTGGAACCTTGTGGACAGCCTTCCCAGAAGATATAAAGACACTCTGCAACCTTGTGGACAGCCTCCTCAGAAGATATAAATACACTCTGCAACCTTGTGGACAGCCTTCCCAGAAGATATAAAGACACTCTGCAACCTTGTGGACAGCCTCCTCAGAAGATATAAACACACTCTGGAACCTTGTGGACAGCCTCCTCAGAAGATATAAACACACTCTGGAACCTTGTGGACAGCCTTCCCAGAAGATATAAACACACTCTGCAACCTTGTGGACAGCCTTCCCAGAAGATATAAAGACACTCTGCAACCTTGTGGACAGCCTTCCCAGAAGATATAAACACACTCTGCAACCTTGTGGACAGCCTTCCCAGAAGATATAAACACACTCTGCAACCTTGTGGACAGCCTTCCCAGAAGATATAAACACACTCTGAAACCTTGTGGACAGCCTCTTCAGAAGATATAAACACACTCTGCAACCTTGTGGACAGCCTCTTCAGAAGATATAAACACACTCTGCAACCTTGTGGACAGCCTTCCCAGAAGATATAAACACACTCTGCAACCTTGTGGACAGCCTTCCCAGAAGATATAAAGACACTCTGCAACCTTGTGGACAGCCTTCCCAGAAGATATAAAGACACTCTGGAACCTTGTGGACAGCCTTCCCAGAAGATATAAAGACACTCTGCAACCTTGTGGACAGCCTTCCCAGAAGATATAAACACACTCTGCAACCTTGTGGACAGCCTTCCCAGAAGATATAAACACACTCTGCAACCTTGTGGACAGCCTTCCCAGAAGATATAAACACACTCTGCAACCTTGTGGACAGCCTTCCCAGAAGATATAAACACACTCTGGAACCTTGTGGACAGCCTTCCCAGAAGATATAAAGACACTCTGCAACCTTGTGGACAGCCTTCCCAGAAGATATAAACACACTCTGCAACCTTGTGGACAGCCTTCCCAGAAGATATAAACACACTCTGCAACCTTGTGGACAGCCTTCCCAGAAGATATAAAGACACTCTGCAACCTTGTGGACAGCCTTCCCAGAAGATATAAACACACTCTGCAACCTTGTGGACAGCCTTCCCAGAAGATATAAACACACTCTGCAACCTTGTGGACAGCCTCCCCAGAAGATATAAACACACTCTGCAACCTTGTGGACAGCCTTCCCAGAAGATATAAACACACTCTGCAACCTTGTGGACAGCCTCCCCAGAAGATATAAACACACTCTGCAACCTTGTGGACAGCCTTCCCAGAAGATATAAACACACTCTGCAACCTTGTGGACAGCCTTCCCAGAAGATATAAACACACTCTGCAACCTTGTGGACAGCCTTCCCAGAAGATATAAAGACACTCTGCAACCTTGTGGACAGCCTTCCCAGAAGATATAAACACACTCTGGAACCTTGTGGACAGCCTTCCCAGAAGATATAAACACACTCTGCAACCTTGTGGACAGCCTTCCCAGAAGATATAAACACACTCTGCAACCTTGTGGACAGCCTTCCCAGAAGATATAAACACACTCTGCAACCTTGTGGACAGCCTTCCCAGAAGATATAAAGACACTCTGCAACCTTGTGGACAGCCTTCCCAGAAGATATAAACACACTCTGCAACCTTGTGGACAGCCTTCCCAGAAGATATAAACACACTCTGCAACCTTGTGGACAGCCTTCCCAGAAGATATAAACACACTCTGCAACCTTGTGGACAGCCTTCCCAGAAGATATAAAGACACTCTGCAACCTTGTGGACAGCCTTCCCAGAAGATATAAACACACTCTGCAACCTTGTGGACAGCCTTCCCAGAAGATATAAAGACACTCTGCAACCTTGTGGACAGCCTTCCCAGAAGATATAAACACACTCTGCAACCTTGTGGACAGCCTTCCCAGAAGATATAAACACACTCTGCAACCTTGTGGACAGCCTTCCCAGAAGATATAAAGACACTCTGCAACCTTGTGGACAGCCTTCCCAGAAGATATAAACACACTCTGCAACCTTGTGGACAGCCTTCCCAGAAGATATAAACACACTCTGCAACCTTGTGGACAGCCTCCCCAGAAGATATAAACACACTCTGCAACCTTGTGGACAGCCTTCCCAGAAGATATAAACACACTCTGCAACCTTGTGGACAGCCTTCCCAGAAGATATAAACACACTCTGCAACCTTGTGGACAGCCTTCCCAGAAGATATAAACACACTCTGCAACCTTGTGGACAGCCTTCCCAGAAGATATAAAGACACTCTGCAACCTTGTGGACAGCCTTCCCAGAAGATATAAACACACTCTGCAACCTTGTGGACAGCCTTCCCAGAAGATATAAACACACTCTGCAACCTTGTGGACAGCCTCCCCAGAAGATATAAACACACTCTGCAACCTTGTGGACAGCCTTCCCAGAAGATATAAAGACACTCTGCAACCTTGTGGACAGCCTTCCCAGAAGATATAAAGACACTCTGCAACCTTGTGGACAGCCTTCCCAGAAGATATAAACACACTCTGCAACCTTGTGGACAGCCTTCCCAGAAGATATAAACACACTCTGCAACCTTGTGGACAGCCTTCCCAGAAGATATAAACACACTCTGCAACCTTGTGGACAGCCTTCCCAGAAGATATAAAGACACTCTGCAACCTTGTGGACAGCCTTCCCAGAAGATATAAACACACTCTGCAACCTTGTGGACAGCCTTCCCAGAAGATATAAAGACACTCTGCAACCTTGTGGACAGCCTTCCCAGAAGAGTTGAATCTGTACTCGCTGCAAAAGGTCACATTGACCCCTATGGGTTAGGAGTGGGATGACACTTCCACTTCATACGTGAGTCAAGGCAGGTGGCCAAATACTTTTGTCAACATGGTGCATGCAGAGAAGGAACAAGTGCAAAGAAAAGATGACAATATTATTATTTATGCAGTGCACTAAATCTTACAAAGAAGTAAGTACAATTATTTCATCATTATCAAGCGCTATGGGGGGTGCTAGTTACCTTGGCAACCAAACCCATGGTTGTTTTTGCCACAAGTACACACGACATGTGACTGAGTGCAGAGTGCAGAGTGCATAGTGCAGAGTGCAGAGTGCAGTGTGCATAGTGCAGAGTGCAGAGTGCAGTACCTGTTCACTCTTGCACAAACACAAGAGATGAGTATACTTAAAGCACTGCTACTTTAGTACTTGAACTTTTACTTGAACTTTAAGTGCACAAACACTAGAGATGAGTATACTTAAAACACTGCTACTTTAGTATTTGAACTTTTACTTGAACTTTAAGTGCACAAACACAAGAGATGAGTATACTTGAAGCACTGCTACTTTAGTACTTGAACTTTTACTTGAACTTTAAGTGCATAAACACAAGAGATGAGTATACTTAAAGCACTGCTACTTTAGTAATTGAACTTTTACTTTAAGTGCATAAACACAAGAGATGAGTATACTTAAAACACTGCTACTTTAGTACTTGAACTTTTACTTTAAGTGCATAAACACAAGAGATGAGTATACTTAAAACACTGCTACTTTAGTACTTGAACTTTTACTTTAAGTGCATAAACACAAGAGATGAGTATATTTAAAACACTGCTACTTTAGTACTTGAACTTTTACTTTAAGTGCATAAACACAAGAGATGAGTATACTTAAAACACTGCTACTTTAGTAATTGAACTTTTACTTCTTCACGTAGGGCTCGACATTGAGTACCGGTACTTGTTGGTGCCTGTTCTTCACTTAGGGCTCGACATTGAGTACCGGTACTTGTTGGTGCCTGTTCTTCACGTAGGGCTCGACATTGAGTACCGGTACTTGTTGGTGCCTGTTCTTCACTTAGGGCTCGACATTGAGTACCGGTACTTGTTGGTGCCTGTTCTTCACTTAGGGCTCGACATTGAGTACCGGTACTTGTTGGTGCCTGTTCTTCACTTAGGGCTCGACATTGAGTACCGGTACTTGTTGGTACCTGTTCTTCACTTAGGGCTCGACATTGAGTACCGGTACTTGTTGGTGCCTGTTCTTCACTTAGGGCTCGACATTGAGTACCGGTACTTGTTGGTGCCTGTTCTTCACTTAGGGCTCGACATTGAGTACCGGTACTTGTTGGTGCCTGTTCTTCACTTAGGGCTCGACATTGAGTACCGGTACTTGTTGGTGCCTGTTCTTCACTTAGGGCTTGACATTGAGTACCGGTACTTGTTGGTGCCTGTTCTTCACTTAGGGCTCGACATTGAGTACCGGTACTTGTTGGTGCCTGTTCTTCACTTAGGGCTCGACATTGAGTACCGGTACTTGTTGGTGCCTGTTCTTCACTTAGGGGTCTACATTGAGTACCGGTAATTGTTGGTGCCTGTTCTTCACTTAGGGCTCGACATTGAGTACCGGTACTTGTTGGTGCCTGTTCTTCACTTAGGGCTCGACATTGAGTACCGGCACTTGTTGGTGCCTGTTCTTCACTTAGGGCTCGACATTGAGTACCGGTACTTGTTGGTGCCTGTTCTTCACTTAGGGCTCGACATTGAGTACCGGTACTTGTTGGTGCCTGTTCTTCACTTAGGGCTCGACATTGAGTACCGGTACTTGTTGGTGCCTGTTCTTCACTTAGGGGTCTACATTGAGTACCGGTACTTTGTTGGTGCCTGTTCTTCACTTAGGGGTCTACATTGAGTACCGGTACTTGTTGGTGCCTGTTCTTCACTTAGGGGTCTACATTGAGTACCGGTACTTGTTGGTGCCTGTTCTTCACTTAGGGCTCGACATTGAGTACCGGTACTTGTTGGTGCCTGTTCTTCACTTAGGGGTCGACATTGAGTACCGGTACTTGTTGGTGCCTGTTCTTCACTTAGGGCTCGACATTGAGTACCGGTACTTGTTGGTGCCTGTTCTTCACTTAGGGGTCTACATTGAGTACCGGTACTTTGTTGGTGCCTGTTCTTCACTTAGGGGTCTACATTGAGTACCGGTACTTGTTGGTGCCTGTTCTTCACTTAGGGGTCTACATTGAGTACCGGTACTTGTTGGTGCCTGTTCTTCACTTAGGGCTCGACATTGAGTACCGGTACTTGTTGGTGCCTGTTCTTCACTTAGGGCTCGACATTGAGTACCGGTACTTGTTGGTGCCTGTTCTTCACTTAGGGCTCGACATTGAGTACCGGTACTTGTTGGTGCCTGTTCTTCACTTAGGGGTCTACATTGAGTACCGGTACTTTGTTGGTGCCTGTTCTTCACTTAGGGGTCTACATTGAGTACCGGTACTTGTTGGTGCCTGTTCTTCACTTAGGGGTCTACATTGAGTACCGGTACTTGTTGGTGCCTGTTCTTCACTTAGGGCTCGACATTGAGTACCGGTACTTGTTGGTGCCTGTTCATCACTTAGGGCTCGACATTGAGTACCGGTACTTGTTGGTGCCTGTTCTTCACTTAGGGGTCTACATTGAGTACCGGTACTTGTTAGTGCCTGTTCTTCACTTAGGGGTCTACATTGAGTACCGGTACTTGTTAGTGCCTGTTCTTCACTTAGGGGTCTACATTGAGTACCGGTACTTGTTGGTGCCTGTTCTTCACTTAGGGGTCTACATTGAGTACCGGTACTTGTTGGTGCCTGTTCTTCACTTAGGGGTCTACATTGAGTACCGGTACTTGTTAGTGCCTGTTCTTCACTTAGGGGTCTACATTGAGTACCGGTACTTGTTAGTGCCTGTTCTTCACTTAGGGGTCTACATTGAGTACCGGTACTTGTTAGTGCCTGTTCTTCACTTAGGGGTCTACATTGAGTACCGGTACTTGTTAGTGCCTGTTCTTCACTTAGGGGTCTACATTGAGTACCGGTACTTGTTGGTGCCTGTTCTTCACTTAGGGGTCTACATTGAGTACCGGTACTTGTTGGTGCCTGTTCTTCACTTAGGGGTCTACATTGAGTACCGGTACTTGTTAGTGCCTGTTCTTCACTTAGGGGTCTACATTGAGTACCGGTACTTGTTGGTGCCTGTTCTTCACTTAGGGCTCGACATTGAGTACCGGTACTTGTTGGTGCCTGTTCTTCACTTAGGGGTCTACATTGAGTACCGGTACTTGTTAGTGCCTGTTCTTCACTTAGGGGTCTACATTGAGTACCGGTACTTGTTGGTGCCTGTTCTTCACTTAGGGCTCGACATTGAGTACCGGTACTTGTTGGTGCCTGTTCTTCACTTAGGGGTCTACATTGAGTACCGGTACTTGTTGGTGCCTGTTCTTCACTTAGGGGTCTACATTGAGTACCGGTACTTGTTAGTGCCTGTTCTTCACTTAGGGGTCTACATTGAGTACCGGTACTTGTTAGTGCCTGTTCTTCACTTAGGGGTCTACATTGAGTACCGGTACTTGTTAGTGCCTGTTCTTCACTTAGGGGTCTACATTGAGTACCGGTACTTGTTGGTGCCTGTTCTTCACTTAGGGGTCTACATTGAGTACCGGTACTTGTTAGTGCCTGTTCTTCACTTAGGGGTCTACATTGAGTACCGGTACTTGTTAGTGCCTGTTCTTCACTTAGGGGTCTACATTGAGTACCGGTACTTGTTAGTGCCTGTTCTTCACTTAGGGGTCTACATTGAGTACCGGTACTTGTTAGTGCCTGTTCTTCACTTAGGGGTCTACATTGAGTACCGGTACTTGTTGGTGCCTGTTCTTCACTTAGGGGTCTACATTGAGTACCGGTACTTGTTAGTGCCTGTTCTTCACTTAGGGGTCTACATTGAGTACCGGTACTTGTTGGTGCCTGTTCTTCACTTAGGGCTCGACATTGAGTACCGGTACTTGTTGGTGCCTGTTCTTCACTTAGGGGTCTACATTGAGTACCGGTACTTGTTGGTGCCTGTTCTTCACTTAGGGGTCTACATTGAGTACCGGTACTTGTTGGTGCCTGTTCTTCACTTAGGGGTCTACATTGAGTACCGGTACTTGTTAGTGCCTGTTCTTCACTTAGGGGTCTACATTGAGTACCGGTACTTGTTGGTGCCTGTTCTTCACTTAGGGCTCGACATTGAGTACCGGTACTTGTTGGTGCCTGTTCTTCATTTAGGGGTCTACATTGAGTACCGGTACTTGTTGGTGCCTGTTCTTCACTTAGGGCTCGACATTGAGTACCGGTACTTGTTGGTGCCTGTTCTTCACTTAGGGCTCGACATTGAGTACCGGTACTTGTTGGTGCCTGTTCTTCACTTAGGGCTCGACATTGAGTACCGGTACTTGTTGGTGCCTGTTCTTCACTTAGGGCTCGACATTGAGTACCGGTACTTGTTGGTGCCTGTTCTTCACTTAGGGCTCGACATTGAGTACCGGTACTTGTTGGGGCCTGTTCTTCACTTAGGGCTCGACATTGAGTACCGGTACTTGTTGGTGCCTGTTCTTCACTTAGGGCTCGACATTGAGTACCGGTACTTGTTGGTGCCTGTTCTTCACTTAGGGCTCGACATTGAGTACCGGTACTTGTTGGTGCCTGTTCTTCACTTAGGGGTCTACATTGAGTACCGGTACTTTGTTGGTGCCTGTTCTTCACTTAGGGGTCTACATTGAGTACCGGTACTTGTTGGTGCCTGTTCTTCACTTAGGGGTCTACATTGAGTACCGGTACTTGTTGGTGCCTGTTCTTCACTTAGGGCTCGACATTGAGTACCGGTACTTGTTGGTGCCTGTTCTTCACTTAGGGGTCGACATTGAGTACCGGTACTTGTTGGTGCCTGTTCTTCACTTAGGGCTCGACATTGAGTACCGGTACTTGTTGGTGCCTGTTCTTCACTTAGGGGTCTACATTGAGTACCGGTACTTTGTTGGTGCCTGTTCTTCACTTAGGGGGTCTACATTGAGTACCGGTACTTGTTGGTGCCTGTTCTTCACTTAGGGCTCGACATTGAGTACCGGTACTTGTTGGTGCCTGTTCTTCACTTAGGGCTCGACATTGAGTACCGGTACTTGTTGGTGCCTGTTCTTCACTTAGGGCTCGACATTGAGTACCGGTACTTGTTGGTGCCTGTTCTTCACTTAGGGGTCTACATTGAGTACCGGTACTTTGTTGGTGCCTGTTCTTCACTTAGGGGTCTACATTGAGTACCGGTACTTGTTGGTGCCTGTTCTTCACTTAGGGGTCTACATTGAGTACCGGTACTTGTTGGTGCCTGTTCTTCACTTAGGGCTCGACATTGAGTACCGGTACTTGTTGGTGCCTGTTCATCACTTAGGGCTCGACATTGAGTACCGGTACTTGTTGGTGCCTGTTCTTCACTTAGGGGTCTACATTGAGTACCGGTACTTGTTAGTGCCTGTTCTTCACTTAGGGGTCTACATTGAGTACCGGTACTTGTTAGTGCCTGTTCTTCACTTAGGGGTCTACATTGAGTACCGGTACTTGTTAGTGCCTGTTCTTCACTTAGGGGTCTACATTGAGTACCGGTACTTGTTGGTGCCTGTTCTTCACTTAGGGGTCTACATTGAGTACCGGTACTTGTTAGTGCCTGTTCTTCACTTAGGGGTCTACATTGAGTACCGGTACTTGTTAGTGCCTGTTCTTCACTTAGGGGTCTACATTGAGTACCGGTACTTGTTAGTGCCTGTTCTTCACTTAGGGGTCTACATTGAGTACCGGTACTTGTTAGTGCCTGTTCTTCACTTAGGGGTCTACATTGAGTACCGGTACTTGTTGGTGCCTGTTCTTCACTTAGGGGTCTACATTGAGTACCGGTACTTGTTAGTGCCTGTTCTTCACTTAGGGGTCTACATTGAGTACCGGTACTTGTTAGTGCCTGTTCTTCACTTAGGGGTCTACATTGAGTACCGGTACTTGTTAGTGCCTGTTCTTCACTTAGGGGTCTACATTGAGTACCGGTACTTGTTGGTGCCTGTTCTTCACTTAGGGGTCTACATTGAGTACCGGTACTTGTTAGTGCCTGTTCTTCACTTAGGGGTCTACATTGAGTACCGGTACTTGTTGGTGCCTGTTCTTCACTTAGGGCTCGACATTGAGTACCGGTACTTGTTGGTGCCTGTTCTTCACTTAGGGGTCTACATTGAGTACCGGTACTTGTTAGTGCCTGTTCTTCACTTAGGGGTCTACATTGAGTACCGGTACTTGTTGGTGCCTGTTCTTCACTTAGGGCTCGACATTGAGTACCGGTACTTGTTGGTGCCTGTTCTTCACTTAGGGGTCTACATTGAGTACCGGTACTTGTTGGTGCCTGTTCTTCACTTAGGGGTCTACATTGAGTACCGGTACTTGTTAGTGCCTGTTCTTCACTTAGGGGTCTACATTGAGTACCGGTACTTGTTAGTGCCTGTTCTTCACTTAGGGGTCTACATTGAGTACCGGTACTTGTTAGTGCCTGTTCTTCACTTAGGGGTCTACATTGAGTACCGGTACTTGTTGGTGCCTGTTCTTCACTTAGGGGTCTACATTGAGTACCGGTACTTGTTAGTGCCTGTTCTTCACTTAGGGGTCTACATTGAGTACCGGTACTTGTTAGTGCCTGTTCTTCACTTAGGGGTCTACATTGAGTACCGGTACTTGTTAGTGCCTGTTCTTCACTTAGGGGTCTACATTGAGTACCGGTACTTGTTAGTGCCTGTTCTTCACTTAGGGGTCTACATTGAGTACCGGTACTTGTTGGTGCCTGTTCTTCACTTAGGGGTCTACATTGAGTACCGGTACTTGTTAGTGCCTGTTCTTCACTTAGGGGTCTACATTGAGTACCGGTACTTGTTGGTGCCTGTTCTTCACTTAGGGCTCGACATTGAGTACCGGTACTTGTTGGTGCCTGTTCTTCACTTAGGGGTCTACATTGAGTACCGGTACTTGTTAGTGCCTGTTCTTCACTTAGGGGTCTACATTGAGTACCGGTACTTGTTGGTGCCTGTTCTTCACTTAGGGGTCTACATTGAGTACCGGTACTTGTTAGTGCCTGTTCTTCACTTAGGGGTCTACATTGAGTACCGGTACTTGTTGGTGCCTGTTCTTCACTTAGGGCTCGACATTGAGTACCGGTACTTGTTGGTGCCTGTTCTTCACTTAGGGCTCGACATTGAGTACCGGTACTTGTTGGTGCCTGTTCTTCACTTAGGGCTCGACATT
Organism: Nerophis ophidion; assembly: GCF_033978795.1. Lineage (NCBI taxonomy): Eukaryota > Metazoa > Chordata > Actinopteri > Syngnathiformes > Syngnathidae > Nerophis > Nerophis ophidion. Next base: position 35,525,874 of record NC_084638.1, on the reverse strand, counting down.
GAGTACCGGTACTTGTTGGTGCCTGTTCTTCACTTAGGGCTCGACATTGAGTACCGGTACTTGTTGGTGCCTGTTCTTCACTTAGGGCTCGACATTGAGTACCGGTACTTGTTGGTGCCTGTTCTTCACTTAGGGCTCGACATTGAGTACCGGTACTTGTTGGTGCCTGTTCTTCACTTAGGGCTCGACATTGAGTACCGGTACTTGTTGGTGCCTGTTCTTCACTGAGGGCTCGACATTGAGTACCGGTACTTGTTGGTGCCTGTTCTTCACTTAGGGCTCGACATTGAGTACCGGTACTTGTTGGTGCCTGTTCTTCACTTAGGGCTCGACATTGAGTACCGGTACTTGTTGGTGCCTGTTCTTCACTTAGGGCTCGACATTGAGTACCGGTACTTGTTGGTGCCTGTTCTTCACTGAGGGCTCGACATTGAGTACCGGTACTTGTTGGTGCCTGTTCTTCACTTAGGGCTCGACATTGAGTACCGGTACTTGTTGGTGCCTATTATTCTCATCCACAACCACGTATGACAGTCTGGACAAAAGATATGGAGATCTGTCAATTTGAGTTATCTTGGATCCACCTGACTGACTTCAGGTGCGGCCACAATGCTTTAACAAAGTCACGCCCACTTCAGGTGCGGCCACAATGTTTTAACAAAGTCACAGGGAATATCTGAAGCATCTAACTAAGATGGAGGCACTGTTTTCTGCTAGCTCATATTAGTCAATGTAACTCATAATAGTCAAATTAGCTCATATTAGTCAACTTAGTTCATATTAGTCAACGTAACTCATATTAGTCAACTTAACTCATATTAGTCAACTTAGCTCATATTAGTCAACTTAGCTCATATTAGTCAACTTAACTCATATTAGTCAACTTAACTCATATTAGTCAACTTAACTCATATTAGTCAACTTAACTCATATTAGTCAACTTAACTCACATTAGTCAACTTAGCTCATATTAGTCAACTTAACTCATATTAGTCAACTTGACTCATATTAGTCAACTTAACTCATATTAGTCAACTTAGTTCATATTAGTCAACTTAACTCATATTAGTCAACATAACTCATATTAGTCAACATAACGCATATTAGTCACCCTAACTCATATTAGTCAACTTAACTCATATTAGTCAACCTAACTCATTTTAGTCAACTTAACTCATTTTAGTCAACTTAGTTCATATTAGTCAACTTAGCTCATAGTAGTCAACTTAACTCATAGTAGTCAACTTAACTCATAGTAGTCAACTTAGCTCATATTAGTCAACTTAACTCATAATAGTCAACTTAGCTCATATTAGTCAACTTAACTCATATTAGTCAACTTAACTCATATTAGTCAACTTAGCTCATATTAGTCAACCTAACTTATATTAGTCAACTTAGTTCATATTAGTCAACGTAACTCATATTAGTCAACTTAGCTCATATTAGTCAACTTAGCTCATATTAGTGACCCTAACTCATTTTAGTCAACTTAACTCATATTAGTCAAATTAGCTCATATTAATCAACTCAGCTCATATTAGTCAACTTAACTCATATTAGTCAACTTAGCTCATATTAGTCAACTTAACTCATATTAGTCAACTTAGCTCATATTAGTCAATATAACTCATATTAGTCACCCTAACTCATATTAGTCAACTTAACTCATATTAGTCAACCTAACTCTAATATGAGCTAAGTTGACTGTTAGTCAACTTAGCTCATATTAGTCGACTTAACTCATAGTAGTCAACTTAGCTCATATTAGTCAACTTAACTCATATTAGTCAACTTAGCTCATATTAGTCAACTTAGCTTATATTAGTCAACTTGGCTCATATTATTCAACCTAACTCATATTAGTAAATTTAGCTCATATTAGTCAACCTAACTTATATTTGTCAATTTAGCTAATATTAGTCAACCTAACTCATATTAGTCAACTTAGCTCATATTAGTCAACGTAGCTCATGTAATTGAACTTAACTCATATTAGTCAACTTAGCTCATATTAATCAACTTAACTCATTTTAGTCAACTTAGCTCATATTAGTCAACTTAGCTCATATTAGTCAACCTAACTTATATTTGTCAAGTTATCTCATATTAGTCAACTTAGCTCATGTTAGTCAACTTAGCTTATATTAGTCAACTTAACTATTAGTCAACTTAGCTCATATTAGTCAACTTAACTAATATTAGTCAACTTAACTCATAGTAGTCAACTTAGCTCATATTAATCAACTTAACTCATATTAGTCAACTTAGCACATATTAGTCAACTTAGCTCATAGTAGTCAACTTAGCTCATAGTAGTCAACTTAGCTCATATTAGTCAACTTAACTCATATTAGTCAACTTAGCTCATTAGTCCACTTAGCTCATATTAGTCAACTTAACTCATATTAGTCAACTTAGCTCATATTAGTCAACTTAGCTCATTTTAGTCAACTTAGCTCATATTAGTCAACGTAACTCATATTAGTCAACTTAGCTCATATTAGTCAACCTAACTTATATTAGTCAACTTAGTTCATATTAGTCAACGTAACTCATTTTAGTCAACTTAACTCATATTAGTCAACCTAGCTCATATTAGTCAACTTAGCTCATATAATTCAACTTAACTCATATTAGTCAACTTAGCTCATATTAATCAACGTAACTCATTTTAGTCAACTTAACTCATATTAGTCAACTTAGCTCATATTAGTCAACTTAGCTCATTTTAGTCAACTTAGCTCATATTAGTCAACGTAACTCATATTAGTCACCCTAACTCATATTAATCAACTTAGCTCATATTAGTCAACCTAACTTATATTAGTCAACTTAGTTCATATTAGTCAACGTAACTCATTTTAGTCAACTTAACTCATATTAGTCAACCTCGCTCATATTAGTCAACTTAAGTCATATCATTCAACTTAACTCATATTAGTCAACTTAGCTCATATTCGTCAACTTAGCTCATGTTAGTCAACTTAGCTTATATTAGTCAACTTAACTATTAGTCAACTTAGCTCATATTAGTCAACTTAACTAATGTTAGTCAACTTAACTCATATTAGTCAACTTAACTCATATTAGTCAACCTAACTCATTTTAGTCAACTTAACTCATATTAGTCAACTTAGCTAATATTAGTCAACTTAACTCATAGTAGTCAACTTAGCTCATATTAGTCAACTTAACTCATAATAGTCAACTTAGCTCATATTAGTCAACTTAGCTCATATTAGTCAACTTAACTCATATTAGTCAACTTAGCTCATATTAGTCAACCTAACTTATATTAGTCAACTTAGTTCATATTAGTCAACGTAACTCATATTAGTCAACTTAGCTCATATTAGTCAACTTAACTAATATTAGTCAACTTAGCTCATATTAGTCGACTTAACTCATATTAGTCAACTTAGCTCATTAGTCCACTTAGCTCATATTAGTCAACTTAACTCATATTAGTCAACTTAGCTCATATTAGTCAACTTAGCTCATTTTAGTAAACTTAGCTCATATTAGTCAACGTAACTCATATTAGTCAACTTAGCTCATATTAGTCAACTTAACTCATGTTAGTCAACCTAACTTATATTAGTCAACTTAGTTCATATTAGTCAACGTAACTAATTTTAGTCAACTTAACTCATATTAGTCAACTTAGCTTATATTAGTCAACTTAGCTCATAGTAGTCAACTTAGCTCATATTAGTCAACTTAACTCATAATAGTCAACTTAGCTCATATTAGTCAACTTAGCTCATATTAGTCAACTTAACTCATATTAGTCAACTTAGCTCATAGTAGTCAACTTAGCTCATATTAGTCAACTTAACTCATAATAGTCAACTTAGCTCATATTAGTCAACTTAGCTCATATTAGTCAACTTAACTCATATTAGTCAACTTAGCTCATATTAGTCAACCTAACTTATATTAGTCAACTTAGTTCATATTAGTCAACGTAACTCATATTAGTCAACTTAGCTCATATTAGTCAACTTAGCTCATATTAGTCACCCTAACTCATTTTAGTCAACTTAACTCATATTAGTCAAATTAGCTCATATTAATCAACTTAGCCCATATTAGTCAACTCAACTCATATTAGTCAACTTAGCTCATATTAGTCAACTTAACTCATATTAGTCAACTTAGCTCATATTAGTCAACTTAGCTCATATTAATCACCCTAACTCATTTTAGTCAACTTAACTCATATTAGTCAAATTAGCTCATATTAATCAACTTAGCCCATATTAGTCAACTCAACTCATATTAGTCAACTTAGCTCATATTAGTCAACTTAACTCATATTAGTCAACTTAGCTCATATTAGTCAACTTAGCTCATATTAGTCAACTTAGCTCATATTAGTCAACGTAACTCATATTAGTCACCCTAACTCATATTAGTCAACTTAACTCATTTTAGTCAACTTAGCTCATATTAGTCAACTTAACTCATATTAGTCAACTTAGCTCATATTAGTCACCCTAACTCATATTAGTCAACCTAACTCATTTTAGTCAACTTAACTCATATTAGTCAACTTAGCTCATATTAGTCAACTTAACTCATAGTAGTCAACTTAGCTCATATTAGTCAACTTAACTCATATTAGTCAACTTAGCTCATATTAGTCAACCTAACTCATATTAGTCAATTTAGCTCATATTAGTCAACCTAACTTATATTAGTCAACTTAGCTCATATTATTCAACCTAACTCATATTAGTCAATTTAGCTCATATTAGTCAACCTAACTTATATTAGTCAATTTAGCTCATATTAGTCAACCTAACTTTATATTAGTCAACTTAGCTAATATTAGTCAACTTAGCTCATATTAATCAACGTAACTCATTTTAGTCAACTTAACTCATATTAGTCAACTTAGCTCATATTAGTCAACCTAACTTATATTTGTCAACTTATCTCATATAAGTCAACTTAGCTCATGTTAGTCAACTTAGCTTATATTAGTCAACTTAGCTCATATTAGTCAACTTAACTAATATTAGTCAACTTAGCTCATATTAGTCGACTTAACTCATATTAGTCAACTTAGCTCATTAGTCCACTTAGCTCATATTAGTCAACTTAACTCATATTAGTCAACTTAGCTCATATTAGTCAACTTAGCTCATTTTAGTAAACTTAGCTCATATTAGTCAACGTAACTCATATTAGTCAACTTAGCTTATATTAGTCAACCTAACTTATATTAGTCAACTTAGTTCATATTAGTCAACGTAACCCATTTTAGTCAACTTAACTCATATTAGTCAACCTAGCTCATATTAGTCAACTTAGCTCATATAATTCAACTTAACTCATATTAGTCAACTTAGCTCATATTAATCAACGTAACTCATTTTAGTCAACTTAACTCATATTAGTCAACTTAGCTCATATTAGTCAACCTAACTTATATTAGTCAACTTATCTCATATTAGTCAACTTAGCTCATGTTAGTCAACTTAGCTTATATTAGTCAACTTAACTATTAGTCAACTTAGCTCATATTAGTCAACTTAACTAATATTAGTCAACTTAACTCATAGTAGTCAACTTAGCTCATATTAGTCAACTTAGCTCATATTAGTCAACTTAACTCATATTAGTCACCTTAGCTCATATTAGTCACCCTAACTCATATTAGTCAACTTAGCTCATATTAGTCAACCTAACTTATATTAGTCAACTTAGTTCATATTACTCAACATAACTCATTTTAGTCAACTTAACTCATATTAGTCAACTTAGCTCATATTAGTCAACTTAACTCATATTAGTCAACTTAGCTTATATTAGTCAACTTAGCTTATATTAGTCAACTTAGCTCATATTATTCAACCTAACTCATATTAGTCAATTTAGCTCATATTAGTCAACCTAACTTATATTAGTCAATTTAGCTCATATTAGTCAACCTAACTTGATATTAGTCAACTTAGCTAATATTAGTCAACTTAGCTCATATTAATCAACGTAACTCATTTTAGTCAACTTAACTCATATTAGTCAACTTAGCTCATATTAGTCAACCTAACTTATATTTGTCAACTTATCTCATATTAGTCAACTTAGCTCATGTTAGTCAACTTAGCTTATATTAGTCAACTTAGCTCATATTAGTCAACTTAACTAATATTAGTCAACTTAGCTCATATTAGTCGACTTAACTCATATTAGTCAACTTAGCTCATTAGTCCACTTAGCTCATATTAGTCAACTTAACTCATATTAGTCAACTTAGCTCATATTAGACAACTTAGCTCATTTTAGTAAACTTAGCTCATATTAGTCAACGTAACTCATATTAGTCAACTTAGCTCATATTAGTCAACCTAAATTATATTAGTCAACTTAGTTCATATTAGTCAACGTAACTCATTTTAGTCAACTTAACTCATATTAGTCAACTTAGCTAATATTAGTCAACTTAACTCATAGTAGTCAACTTAGCTCATATTAGTCAACTTAACTCATAATAGTCAACTTAGCTCATATTAGTCAACTTAGCTCATATTAGTCAACTTAACTCATATTAGTCAACTTAGCTCATATTAGTCAACCTAACTTATATTAGTCAACTTAGTTCATATTAGTCAACATAACTCATATTAGTCAACTTAGCTCATATTAGTCAACTTAGCTCATATTAGTCACCCTAACTCATTTTAGTCAACTTAACTCATATTAGTCAAATTAGCTCATATTAATCAACTTAGCCCATATTAGTCAACTCAACTCATATTAGTCAACTTAGCTCATATTAGTCAACTTAACTCATATTAGTCAACTTAGCTCATATTAGTCAACTTAGCTCATATTAGTCAACTTAGCTCATATTAGTCAACGTAACTCATATTAGTCACCCTAACTCATATTAGTCAACTTAACTCATTTTAGTCAACTTAGCTCATATTAGTCAACTTAACTCATATTAGTCAACTTAGCTCATATTAGTCACCCTAACTCATATTAGTCAACTTAACCCATTTTAGTCAACTTAACTCATTTTAGTCAACTTAACTCATATTAGTCAACTTAGCTCGTATTAGTCAACTTAACTCATAGTAGTCAACTTAGCTCATATTAGTCAACTTAACTCATATTAGTCAACTTAGCTCATATTAGTCAACCTAACTTATAATAGTCAACTTAGCTTATATTAGTCAACTTAGCTCATATTATTCAACCTAACTCATATTAGTCAATTTAGCTCATATTAGTCAACCTAACTTATATTAGTCAATTTAGCTCATATTAGTCAACCTAACTTGATATTAGTCAACTTAGCTAATATTAGTCAACTTAGCTCATATTAATCAACGTAACTCATTTTAGTCAACTTAACTCATATTAGTCAACTTAGCTCATATTAGTCAACTTAACTTATATTTGTCAACTTATCTCATATAAGTCAACTTAGCTCATGTTAGTCAACTTAGCTTATATTAGTCAACTTAGCTCATATTAGTCAACTTAACTAATATTAGTCAACTTAGCTCATATTATTCGACTTAACTCATATTAGTCAACTTAGCTCATTAGTCCACTTAGCTCATATTAGTCAACTTAACAAATATTAGTCAACTTAACTCATATTAGTCAACTTAACTCATATTAGTCAACTTAGCTCATATTAGTCAACTTAGCTCATTTTAGTAAACTTAGCTCATATTAGTCAACGTAACTCATATTAGTCAACTTAGCTCATATTAGTCAACCTAACTTATATTAGTCAACTTAGTTCATATTAGTCAACATAACTCATTTTAGTCAACTTAACTCATAGTAGTCAACCTAGCTCATATTAGTCAACTTAGCTCATATAATTCAACTTAACTCATATTAGTCAACTTAGCTCATATTAGTCAACCTAACTTATATTAGTCAACTTAGTTTATATTAGTCAACGTAACTCATTTTAGTCAACGTAACTCATTTTAGTCAACTTAACTCATATTAGTCAACTTAGCTCATATTAGTCAACCTAACTTATATTAGTCAACTTATCTCATATTAGTCAACTTAGCTCATGTTAGTCAACTTGGCTTATATTAGTCAACTTAACTATTAGTCAACTTAGCTCATATTAGTCAACTTAACTAATATTAGTCAACTTAACTCATAGTAGTCAACTTAGCTCATATTAGTCAACTTAGCTCATTTTAGTCAACTTAACTCATATTAGTCACCTTAGCTCATATTAGTCAACCTAACTCATATTAGTCAACTTAGCTCATATTAGTCAACCTAACTTATATTAGTCAACTTAGTTCATATTACTCAACATAACTCATTTTAGTCAACTTAACTCATATTAGTCAACCTAGCTCATAATAGTCAACTTAACTCTAGCAATAAGGTCAGTGGAAAGGTGTGGATTACTTTTGAATATTCATATTTCATATGTATGATGTCATTCCTTTTTAATTATTCACATCTTGTATGTCATCTTCCAGACTGGGTTTCTTCCAGACTTTTATTTTGTATGGGTTTCCTCTGGAACAACTTCCCTTTGTCGGCTCTTTCATGTTGACTGGTTGCCAGGTTCTTTTGCTAGAACGCTATCCTGCTAGCTGTGTCTGCCAAGCTCCCAAGTTTCACCCTTAGTGACTCACTCCCGGCTAGTTCCTCCTGGGGTTCAGTCAAACACCCTTAGTGACTCACTCCCGGCTAGTTCCTCCTGGGGTTCAGTCAAACACCCTTAGTGACTCACTCCCGGCTAGTTCCTCCTGGGGTTCAGTCAAACACCCTTAGTAACTCACTCCCGGCTAGTTCCTCCTGGGGTTCAGTCAAACACCCTTAGTGACTCACTCCCGGCTAGCTCCTCCTGGGGTTCAGTCAAACACCCTTAGTGACTCACTCCCGGCTAGCTCCTCCTGGGGTTCAGTCAAACACCCTTAGTAACTCACTCCCGGCTAGTTCCTCCTGGGGTTCAGTCAAACACCCTTAGTGACTCACTCCCAGCTAGTTCCTCCTGGGGTTCAGTCAAACACCCTTAGTGACTCACTCCCGGCTAGCTCCTCCTGGGGTTCAGTCAAACACCCTTAGTGACTCACTCCCGGCTAGCTCCTCCTGGGGTTCAGTCAAACACCCTTAGTGACTCACTCCCGGCTAGCTCCTCCTGGGGTTCAGTCAAACACCCTTAGTGACTCACTCCCGACTAGCTCCTCCTGAGGTTCAGTAAAACGCTCGGTTTGAACCAATAAGTATTTCTCCACAGTCTTAAGTAAGACTACCATTTGAAATAGCACAACCTGACACATTTATTTGCCAATGTTACTAGCTCCTGTGTCCTCCTGCAAGCAAACAGCCCCTTCCCAGGTCATGGTGATGAAAAGCACAAAGGTCCGATCGACCGATGTATTCCAGACTTCTCTTTCCCGAGACAGGAACTTTGAGCGTTGCGTCCCTTTGTTTTTTGCTCGCATAGTTTCTAGTTTTTACCTGTTCTTGGACTGTCCGGAAGCTTCATTCTGGTTCTTCTACTCCTGCTCCAGCTTTTGTCTTTAGAAACAATTCATCTTTTGGTTAGTTTTTTTCCTAATTCTTGGTTACTTCCTGGCACCATCATGTTTGGTGCTGTCCATTGTGAGTACTTGATTGCAGAGGGCCTCTTTAGTCTGTTCTTCCAAAGGTTTATTTTTGATACTCTGCCTTTGTCTCTGCATCCGTCCTACAATTTCCTGACATTCACACTAACAAGCTTCTTCACTGTTTTTTATTCTCCAGCTGATAAAGTACACAGTCAGGGTCAGAATGGGGGGCCAATTCCATCAATAAGGTGTCAGTCTATTCATCCCGGAGTGGTGCCTGAGTAGCTGCAGGGGTTGGAATGAAGACACGGTTCATCTCCGGCCGGGGAAGATAGCAAATACCTCGGGAGGCGAGGCGGTGAGGCAGAACAGACATATGAAGAACTACGGCGTGAAGGAAAGGTTGGTCCTGGTCAAGCACGGGACACCAAGTGTGTGGGTGTGGACAAAGGTCGGAAATATCTCTCTGGAAACGGGACCCCCGACAATGCGCTCGTATTACAACAAAAGCATTTCTAAGGTTTCACAATACGCTGCTTTTGGACTGTAACCAGATTGGAAGACAAATAAGAACGAGAGGATAATGAAATTTTCATTTATGGGTCATTTCTGTTATGATCCGCTGCCCAGATCCTAGTCTGTTTACTTTGTCTCGTCACTTGTGTTTTCAGCGCCTCTTGATTTTGTTTGTTTCAGTTGCCGTGACGGCAGATTGCCTCTGGTTAGTGTTCGGGACGCTCACTAATCAGAGGGCTATTTAGTCTATGCCCAGGCCTCACTCGGTCTGGCTTCCCTAATTTGCTTCATGCAACAGAAGACAACATTTTTGATTCCTGCTAGCTTCCACTTTAGGCTCTTTTGCTTGCGAGCTCCCTCGCTAGCCCCTTTAGTTTTTGTCTTAAGTGCGATGAGCACGTTTTTCTTCGTTCCCGTCTGATTTATTTCTGGGAGAACGAACCCCGCATCACGATGCGACCCGGTCCTCACAATTTCACTGTCTTTTGAAATGCTTTTGGATCTCCGATCCCGGTTTTTCAAAACAGATTATTGGAAAACAAATTGATGTTTTGAAAATGATGGATGAGAATAAATGAGAATAACAACTCGGAAGTGAACCGTACCAGACATCAACAATACCAGGGAGACTGATGTCATTACCAATGAGCTGTGGGTACACCTGTGGCCCTCCTACCTTTGCCAGTTGGGAGTGGCCATAGTGAATGAGAATGGACACTGACTATTGGAGCTGTGAACCTCCCAATCACAGTCTTCTTCCAGACTCGGACTTGACAAAAAGTGTCCACAATCAACCACAATCAAGTATGTCACCAACCGGATGTGGTCCGAGTCCAACATGCTGAGATCAAGAATGTTCTTGACGCACCATCTTACCACAAGTGGACTGCGATACGGACCACACCTGGTGGTGCTGCAGGATTGGGGTGCAACTAAAGAAACGACAAACATCAAGATGTTTCACCCAGACCTCTTGGAGTAGTTTACTCAGAGTTTTGAGAGGGAATTTCCCATCCCATACACACCACACCACTTGGACTACCTTTGGGAAGAAGTCCTTAAGATCACATGACTATTTCCGAGCCAAATCCAAATAGATTAGAGTCATGTGGACTGATGAATAAAATCCCAAGAAATAAATACAGCTGCTGGTGCCAGTGGACGCAAACCCTTGGTCCACACCAGTAAAAGGTCAGATGATTCTCGATCCCTGTGTTTACCCGGCTTCTCCTGGTTGCTACTAGCTTCCATGCTAGTCTTTACTCATAGCCTTTTTGAATTTTAGTCAGGGCATGTAGTATTTATTATTTTCCTATGTTCTAGCAGTTTCTGCAGTTCTGCCTGTTTTCCATATTTTGTTGAAGGCTTATATCTGTGTATTTCTTTTGAACTATTTTGGATCAACTATTGGCAAACATTTGGGACACTTGTTACAACGCAAGATGGGTCCAAAACCTGCTTAGCTCCCAGCACGTGCGGACCCTCAAACTTTTTATGACTTTTTGTTCAAAATTGTGTATGCAAGTGTGAGTCGTACCTCTTAGGTGGATCTTGTTTTCCGGACTGTGCACCAACACTGAACTAACAGAGTCCAAGCTGTCATAGTTACTGCACCCGAGAGGGCCCGTCCTCGTCTCTGTTACCTAGGAAACAAAGGAGAACTTGAGTATGTATGCCGTCCTTTTGCAGCCATAAATGTTTCAAACCATTTCTGTGTTTGCATAGAACATTGAAGAACGGCTGCAGTTTCTACCGTACCACAAACACTTGAAATCCTACAGATGAGCAGAAATAAGGTTCTTACATGATGACAGCATTATCAATTAATCAATCAATCAATCGGGTGACCGGGTTTAAATGAATGCTGAGTGGGTACGGTTCATATGTGAGTCAAGACCAGCAGGGGGATCCTATTGCATGTAGACCAGGGACGTCACCGACTGATGCATAGAGCAGCGGTCCACCCCTGCTCCCGAATTGGAACAGCTAGCGCGTCCTCCGTCGAAACTAATCCGTGGCCACCTGGTATCCTCTCCGTGTAGGAAAAGGTGGCAGAGCAGCAAAGAGAAGCGGCAGAGCAACTGGTCTAAAAATGGGTCTATTTAAGGTTCAAGTTAAAGTACCAATGATTGTCACACACACTCTTGGTGTGGCGAAATTATTCTCTACATTTGACCCATCACCCTTGATCACCCCCTGGGAGGTGAGGGGAGCAGTGGGCAGCAGTGGTGCCACGCCCGGGAATCATTTTTTGGTGATTTAACCCCCAATTCCAACCCTTGATGCTGAGTGCCAAGCAGGGAGGTAATGGCTCCCATTTTTATAGTCTTTGGTATGACTCGGCCGGGGTTTGAACTCACAACCTACCTCAGGGCGGACACTCTAACCGTTAGGCCACTGAGTAGGTAAAGGCTAGAGTATACAAATGAGTTTTAAGATGGGACTTAAATGCTTCTACTGAGGTAGCATCTCAAACTGTTACTGCTAGAACATTCCAGAGTACTGGAGCCCCAATAGAAGACGCTCTATAGCCCGGCTCTGGGAATCACTAATAAGCCGGAGTTCTTCGAATGCAGATTTCTGCCCGGGACTTATGGTACAATACTATCAGCAAGATAGATTGTTTAGTGTTTTATACCTAAGTATCCATCCATCTATTTTCTACCGCTTATTCCGTTCTGGGTCGCGGGGGGCACTGGCGCCTATCTCAGCTACAATTGGGCGAAAGGCGGCGTACACCCTGGACAAGTCGCCACCTCATCACAGGGCCAACACAGATAGACAGACAACATTCACACACTAGGGCCCATTTAGTGTTGCCAATCAACCTATCCCCAGGTGCATGTCTTTGGAGGTGGGAGGGGCCTATCCCCAGGTGCATGTCTTTGGAGGTGGGAGGGGCCTATCCCCAGGTGCATACTTTGAAGGTGGGAGGGGCCTATCCACAGGTGCATGTCTTTGGAGGTGGGAGGGGCCTATCCCCAGGTGCATACTTTGAAGGTGGGAGGGGCCTATCCCCAGGTGCATACTTTGAAGGTGGGAGGGGCCTATCCCCAGGTGCATGTCTTTGGAGGTGGGAGGGGCCTATCCCCAGGTGCATACTTTGAAGGTGGGAGGGGCCTATCCCCAGGTGCATACTTTGAAGGTGGGAGGGGCCTATCCCCAGGTGCATGTCTTTGGAGGGGGGAGGGGCCTATCCCCAGGTGCATACTTTGGAGGTGGGAGGGGCCTATCCCCAGGTGCATACTTTGAAGGTGGGAGGGGCCTATCCCCAGGTGCATTTCTTTGGAGGGGGGAGGGGCCTATCCCCAGGTGCATTTCTTTGGAGGGGGGAGGGGCCTATCCCCAGGTGCATGTTTTTGGGGGTGGGAGGGGCCTATCCCCAGGTGCATGTTTTTGGGGGTGGGAGGGGCCTATCCCCAGGGGCATGTCTTTGGAGGTGGGAGGGGCCTATCCCCAGATGCATTTCTTTGGAGGGGGGAGGGGCCTATCCCCAGGTGCATGTTTTTGGGGGTGGGAGGGGCCTATCCCCAGGTGCATGTCTTTGGAGGTGGGAGGGGCCTATCCCCAGGTGCATACTTTGAAGGTGGGAGGGGCCTATCCCCAGGTGCATACTTTGAAGGTGGGAGGGGCCTATCCCCAGGTGCATGTCTTTGGAGGGGGGAGGGGCCTATTCCCAGGTGCATACTTTGGAGGTGGGAGGGGCCTATCCCCAGGTGCATGTCTTTGGAGGTGGGAGGGGCCTATCCCCAGGTGCATGTCTTTGGAGGTGGGAGGGGTCTATCCCCAGGTGCATTTCTTTGAAGGGGGGAGGGGCCTATCCCCAGGTGCATGTTTTTGGGGGTGGGAGGGGCCTATCCCCAGGTGCATGTCTTTGGAGGTGGGAGGGGCCTATCCCCAGGTGCATGTCTTTGGAGGTGGGAGGGGCCTATCCCCAGGTGCATGTCTTTGGAGGTGGGAGGAAGCCAGAGTACCCGGAGGGAACCCACGCATTCACGGGGAGAACATGCAAACTCCGAGCCCGGGATTGAACCCTGACTACTCAGGACCTTCGTATTGTGAGGCAGATGCACTAACCCCTCTGCCACCGTGAAGCTATACCTAAGTAGGTAAAAGCTTAAAGTCGCATCTTACTGACAGTTACTTTCTCCAACTTGTTTGCATGTGACAACACACGTTACTAAGAATGTTGACGTAACGTGGCTTGCTACTTTTAGTGTGGTTGTCTGTCGACAGGACGTCCGAAGCATAGAAACTTCAATTTTGGGAGTAACTGGTGTGCAGGTGTAGTGGAACATTTCTGTCCTAGGACCTCCAAACTAAATGCATTGGGAGGGACACGACATAAGAGGTCAAGTCAAGGGAGTTGGTTTGATTTTGAGATTGGTGGGGACACAAAAGTGCTCCAAGGCAGCACTCTCATAGCTTACTTTTTTTTTATTTTTTTATTTTTTTACATTAGCAATAATAATTTCAGGTCATGCAGATGTTATAAAAGGTGAAGCAACTAAAATGAAAGCAAAGGAGACAACTTGGAAGAGTTCTCATCTTTACTCTTTAGTGTAGGGCTGTAGTGCAAGTGTGCATCATACTGTCCATCAACATAGCCTACTGTCCATCAACATAGTCTACTGTCCATCAACATAGCCTACTTTCCATCAACATAGTCTACTGTCCATCAACATAGCCTACTGTCCATCAACAAGTGTGCATCATACTGTCCATCAACATAGCCTACTTTCCATCAACAAGTGTGCATCATACTTTCCATCAACATAGCCTACTTTCCATCAACAAGTGTGCATCATACTGTCCATCAACATAGCCTACTGTCAATCAACACAGCCTACTGTCAATCAACATAGCCTACTGTCAATCAACATAGCCTACTGTCCATCAACATAGCCTACTGTCCATCAACAAGTGTGCATCATACTTTCAATCAACATAGTCTACTGTCCATCAACAACTGTGCATCATACTGTCCATCAACATAGCCTACTGCCCATCAACAAGTGTGCATCATACTGTCCATCAACATAGCCTACTGTCCATCAACAACTGTGCATCATACTGTCAATCAACATAGTCTACTGTCCATCAACATAGTCTACTGTCCATCAACATAGCCTACTGTCCATCAACAAGTGTGCATCATACTGTCCATCAACATAGCCTACTGTCCATCAACAACTGTGCATCATACTGTCAATCAACATAGTCTACTGTCCATCAACATAGTCTACTGTCCATCAACATAGCCTACTGTCCATCAACATAGCCTACTGTCCATCAACAAGTGTGCATCATACTGTCAATCAACATAGTCTACTGTCCATCAACATAGCCTACTGTCCATCAACATAGTCTACTGTCCATCAACATAGCCTACTGTCCATCAACATAGCCTACTGTCCATCAACATAGCCTACTGTCCATCAACAAGTGTGCATCATACTGTCAATCAACATAGCCTACTGTCCATCAACATAGCCTACTGTCCATCAACATAGTCTACTGTCCATCAACATAGCCTACTGTCCATCAACATAGCCTACTGTCAATCAACATAGCCTACTGTCCATCAACATAGCCTACTGTCCATCAACATAGCCTACTGTCAATCAACATAGCCTACTGTCCATCAACATAGTCTACTGTCCATCAACATAGTCTACTGTCCATCAACATAGCCTACTGTCCATCAACATAGTCTACTGTCCATCAACATAGCCTACTGTCCATCAACAAGTGTGCATCATACTGTCCATCAACATAGCCTACTGTCCATCAACAAGTGTGCATCATACTGTCAATCAACAAAGTCTACTGTCCATCAACATAGCCTACTGTCAATCAACATAGCCTACTGTCCATCAACATAGCCTACTGTCCATCAACATAGCCTACTGTCCATCAACATAGTCTACTGTCCATCAACATAGCCTACTGTCAATCAACATAGCCTACTGTCCATCAACATAGCCTACTGTCCATCAACATAGCCTACTGTCCATCAACATAGTCTACTGTCCATCAACATAGCCTACAGTCCATCAACATAGCCTACTGTCCATCAACAAGTGTGCATCATACTGTCAATCAACATAGTCTACTGTCCATCAACATAGCCTACTGTCCATCAACATAGCCTACTGTCAATCAACATAGCCTACTGTCCATCCACATAGCCTACTGTCCATCAACATAGCCTACTGTCAATCAACATAGCCTACTGTCCATCAACATAGCCTACTGTCCATCAACATAGTCTACTGTCCATCAACATAGCCTACTGTCCATCAACATAGCCTACTGTCCATCAACATAGTCTACTGTCCATCAACATAGCCTACTGTCCATCAACAACTGTGCATCATACTGTCCATCAACATAGCCTACTGCCCATCAACAAGTGTGCATCATACTGTCCATCAACATAGCCTACTGTCCATCAACAACTGTGCATCATACTGTCAATCAACATAGTCTACTGTCCATCAACATAGTCTACTGTCCATCAACATAGCCTACTGTCCATCAACAAGTGTGCATCATACTGTCCATCAACATAGCCTACTGTCCATCAACAACTGTGCATCATACTGTCAATCAACATAGTCTACTGTCCATCAACATAGTCTACTGTCCATCAACATAGCCTACTGTCCATCAACATAGCCTACTGTCCATCAACAAGTGTGCATCATACTGTCAATCAACATAGCCTACTGTCCATCAACAAGTGTGCATCATACTGTCAATCAACATAGTCTACTGTCCATCAACATAGCCTACTGTCCATCAACATAGTCTACTGTCCATCAACATAGCCTACTGTCCATCAACATAGCCTACTGTCCATCAACATAGCCTACTGTCCATCAACAAGTGTGCATCATACTGTCAATCAACATAGCCTACTGTCCATCAACATAGCCTACTGTCCATCAACATAGTCTACTGTCCATCAACATAGCCTACTGTCCATCAACATAGCCTACTGTCAATCAACATAGCCTACTGTCCATCAACATGGCCTACTGTCCATCAACATAGCCTACTGTCAATCAACATAGCCTACTGTCCATCAACATAGTCTACTGTCCATCAACATAGTCTACTGTCCATCAACATAGCCTACTGTCCATCAACATAGTCTACTGTCCATCAACATAGCCTACTGTCCATCAACAAGTGTGCATCATACTGTCCATCAACATAGCCTACTGTCCATCAACAAGTGTGCATCATACTGTCAATCAACAAAGTCTACTGTCCATCAACATAGCCTACTGTCAATCAACATAGCCTACTGTCCATCAACATAGCCTACTGTCCATCAACATAGCCTACTGTCCATCAACATAGTCTACTGTCCATCAACATAGCCTACTGTCAATCAACATAGCCTACTGTCCATCAACATAGCCTACTGTCCATCAACATAGCCTACTGTCCATCAACATAGTCTACTGTCCATCAACATAGCCTACAGTCCATCAACATAGCCTACTGTCCATCAACAAGTGTGCATCATACTGTCAATCAACATAGTCTACTGTCCATCAACATAGCCTACTGTCCATCAACATAGCCTACTGTCAATCAACATAGCCTACTGTCCATCAACATAGCCTACTGTCCATCAACATAGCCTACTGTCAATCAACATAGCCTACTGTCCATCAACATAGCCTACTGTCCATCAACATAGTCTACTGTCCATCAACATAGCCTACTGTCCATCAACATAGCCTACTGTCCATCAACATAGCCTACTGTCAATCAACATAGCCTACTGTCCATCAACATAGCCTACTGTCCATCAACATAGCCTACTGTCAATCAACATAGCCTACTGTCCATCAACATAGCCTACTGTCCATCAACATAGCCTACTGTCCATCAACAAGTGTGCATCATACTGTCCATCAACATAGCCTACTGTCCATCAACAAGTGTGCATCATACTGTCCATCAAC
Source organism: Nerophis ophidion (assembly GCF_033978795.1). NCBI lineage: Eukaryota > Metazoa > Chordata > Actinopteri > Syngnathiformes > Syngnathidae > Nerophis > Nerophis ophidion. The sequence goes on along the minus strand of NC_084638.1, from coordinate 35,507,813 downwards.
ATAGCCTACTGTCCATCAACAAGTGTGCATCATACTGTCCATCAACATAGCCTACTGTCCATCAACATAGCCTACTTTCCATCAACAAGTGTGCATCATACTGTCCATCAACATAGCCTACTGTCCATCAACAAGTGTGCATCATACTGTCAATCAACATAGTCTAATGTCCATCAACATAGCCTACTGTCCATCAACATAGTCTACTGTCCATCAACATAGCCTACTGTCAATCAACATAGCCTACTGTCCATCAACATAGCCTACTGTCCATCAACATAGCCTACTGTCCATCAACAAGTGTGCATCATACTGTCCATCAACATAGCCTACTGTCCATCAACAAGTGTGCATCATACTGTCCATCAACATAGCCTACTGTCCATGAACAACTCTGCATCATACTGTCAATCAACATAGTCTACTGTCCATCAACATAGCCTACTGTCCATCAACATAGTCTACTGTCCATCAACATAGCCTACTGTCCATCAACAAGTGTGCATCATACTGTCCATCAACATAGCCTACTGTCCATCAACAAGTGTGCATCATACTGTCCATCAACATAGCTTACTGTCCATCAACAAGTGTGCATCATACTGTCCATCAACATAGTCTACTGTCCATCAACATAGCCTACTGTCCATCAACAAGTGTGCATCATACTGTCCATCAACATAGCCTACTGTCCATCAACAAGTGTGCATCATACTGTCCATCAACATAGCCTACTGTCCATCAACAAGTGTGCATCATACTGTCCATCAACATAGTCTACTGTCCATCAACATAGCCTACTGTCCATCAACAAGTGTGCATCATACTGTCCATCAACATAGCCTACTGTCCATCAACAAGTGTGCATCATACTGTCAATCAACATAGCCTACAATCCATCAACATAGTCTACTGTCCATCAACATAGCCTAATGTCAATCAACATAGCCTACTGTCCATCAACATAGCCTACTGTCCATCAACAAGTGTGCATCATACTGTCCATCAACATAGCCTACTGTCCATCAACAAGTGTGCATCATACTGTCCATCAACATACCCTACTGTCCATCAACAAGTGTGCATCTTACTGTCCATCAACATAGCCTACTGTCCATCAACAAGTGTGCATCATACTGTCCATCAACATAGCCTACTGTCAATCAACACAGCCTACTGTCAATCAACATAGCCTACTGTCCATCAACAACTGTGCATCATACTGTCCATCAACATAGCCTACTGTCCATCAACAACTGTGCATCATACTGTCAATCAACATAGTCTACTGTCCATCAACATAGTCTACTGTCCATCAACATAGCCTACTGTCCATCAACATAGTCTACTGTCCATCAACATAGCCTACTGTCCATCAACAAGTGTGCATCATACTGTCCATCAACATAGCCTACTGTCTATCAACAAGTGTGCATCATACTGTCAATCAACATAGTCTACTGTCCATCAACATAGCCTACTGTCAATCAACATAGCCTACTGTCCATCAACATAGCCTACTGTCCATCAACATAGTCTACTGTCCATCAACATAGCCTACTGTCCATCAACATAGCCTACTGTCCATCAACATAGTCTACTGTCCATCAACATAGTCTACTGTCCATCAACATAGCCTACTGTCCATCAACAAGTGTGCATCATACTGTCCATCAACATAGCCTACTGTCCATCAACAAGTGTGCATCATACTGTCCATCAACATAGCCTACTGTCAATCAACACAGCCTACTGTCAATCAACATAGCCTACTGTCCATCAACAACTGTGCATATACTGTCCATCAACATAGCCTACTGTCCATCAACAACTGTGCATCATACTGTCAATCAACATAGTCTACTGTCCATCAACATAGCCTACTGTCCATCAACATAGCCTACTGTCCATCAACATAGTCTACTGTCCATCAACATAGCCTACTGTCAATCAACATAGCCTACTGTCCATCAACATAGCCTACTGTCCATCAACATAGCCTACTGTCCATCAACATAGCCTACAGTCCATCAACATAGCCTACTGTCCATCAACAAGTGTGCATCATACTGTCAATCAACATAGTCTACTGTCCATCAACATAGCCTACTGTCCATCAACATAGCCTACTGTCCATCAACATAGCCTACTGTCAATCAACATAGCCTACTGTCCATCAACATAGCCTACTGTCCATCAACATAGCCTACTGTCAATCAACATAGCCTACTGTCCATCAACATAGCCTACTGTCCATCAACATAGCCTACTGTCCATCAACAAGTGTGCATCATACTGTCCATCAACATAGCCTACTGTCCATCAACAAGTGTGCATCATACTGTCCATCAACATAGCCTACTGTCCATCAACAAGTGTGCATCATACTGTCCATCAACATAGCCTACTGTCCATCAACATAGCCTACTTTCCATCAACAAGTGTGCATCATACCGTCCATCAACATAGCCTACTGTCCATCAACAAGTGTGCATCATACTGTCAATCAACATAGTCTACTGTCCATCAACATAGCCTACTGTCCATCAACATAGTCTACTGTCCATCAACATAGCCTACTGTCAATCAACATAGCCTACTGTCCATCAACATAGTCTACTGTCCATCAACATAGCCTACTGTCCATCAACATAGCCTACTGTCCATCAACAAGTGTGCATCATACTGTCCATCAACATAGCCTACTGTCCATCAACAAGTGTGCATCATACTGTCCATCAACATAGCCTACTGTCCATCAACAAGTGTGCATCATACTGTCCATCAACATAGCCTACTGTCCATCAACATAGCCTACTGTCCATCAACAAGTGTGCATCATACTGTCCATCAACATAGCCTACTGTCCATCAACATAGCCTACTTTCCATCAACAAGTGTGCATCATACTGTCCATCAACATAGCCTACTGTCCATCAACATAGCCTACTGTCCATCAACAAGTGTGCATCATACTGTCCATCAACATAGCCTACTGTCCATCAACCAGTGTGCATCATACTGTCCATCAACATAGCCTACTGTCCATCAACAAGTGTGCATCATACTGTCCATCAACATAGCCTACTGTCCATCAACATAGCCTACTGTCCATCAACAAGTGTGCATCATACTGTCAATCAACATAGTCTACTGTCCATCAACATAGCCTACTGTCCATCAACATAGTCTACTGTCCATCAACATAGCCTACTGTCAATCAACATAGCCTACTGTCCATCAACATAGTCTACTGTCCATCAACATAGCCTACTGTCCATCAACAAGTGTGCATCATACTGTCCATCAACATAGCCTACTGTCCATCAACAAGTGTGCATCATACTGTCCATCAACATAGCCTACTGTCCATGAACAACTCTGCATCATACTGTCAATCAACATAGTCTACTGTCCATCAACATAGCCTACTGTCCATCAACATAGTCTACTGTCCATCAACATAGCCTACTGTCCATCAACAAGTGTGCATCATACTGTCCATCAACATAGCCTACTGTCCATCAACAAGTGTGCATCATACTGTCCATCAACATAGCTTACTGTCCATCAACAAGTGTGCATCATACTGTCCATCAACATAGTCTACTGTCCATCAACATAGCCTACTGTCCATCAACAAGTGTGCATCATACTGTCCATCAACATAGCCTACTGTCCATCAACAAGTGTGCATCATACTGTCAATCAACATAGTCTACTGTCCATCAACATAGCCTACAATCCATCAACATAGTCTACTGTCCATCAACATAGCCTAATGTCAATCAACATAGCCTACTGTCCATCAACATAGCCTACTGTCCATCAACAAGTGTGCATCATACTGTCCATCAACATAGCCTACTGTCCATCAACAAGTGTGCATCATACTGTCAATCAACATAGTCTACTGTCCATCAACATAGCCTACTGTCCATCAACATAGCCTACTGTCAATCAACATAGCCTACTGTCCATCAACATAGCCTACTGTCCATCAACATAGCCTACTGTCAATCAACATAGCCTACTGTCCATCAACATAGCCTACTGTCCATCAACATAGTCTACTGTCCATCAACATAGCCTACTGTCCATCAACATAGCCTACTGTCCATCAACATAGCCTACTGTCAATCAACATAGCCTACTGTCCATCAACATAGCCTACTGTCCATCAACATAGCCTACTGTCAATCAACATAGCCTACTGTCCATCAACATAGCCTACTGTCCATCAACATAGCCTACTGTCCATCAACAAGTGTGCATCATACTGTCCATCAACATAGCCTACTGTCCATCAACAAGTGTGCATCATACTGTCCATCAACATAGCCTACTGTCCATCAACAAGTGTGCATCATACTGTCCATCAACATAGCCTACTGTCCATCAACATAGCCTACTTTCCATCAACAAGTGTGCATCATACTGTCCATCAACATAGCCTACTGTCCATCAACAAGTGTGCATCATACTGTCAATCAACATAGTCTAATGTCCATCAACATAGCCTACTGTCCATCAACATAGTCTACTGTCCATCAACATAGCCTACTGTCAATCAACATAGCCTACTGTCCATCAACATAGCCTACTGTCCATCAACATAGCCTACTGTCCATCAACAAGTGTGCATCATACTGTCCATCAACATAGCCTACTGTCCATCAACAAGTGTGCATCATACTGTCCATCAACATAGCCTACTGTCCATGAACAACTCTGCATCATACTGTCAATCAACATAGTCTACTGTCCATCAACATAGCCTACTGTCCATCAACATAGTCTACTGTCCATCAACATAGCCTACTGTCCATCAACAAGTGTGCATCATACTGTCCATCAACATAGCCTACTGTCCATCAACAAGTGTGCATCATACTGTCCATCAACATAGCTTACTGTCCATCAACAAGTGTGCATCATACTGTCCATCAACATAGTCTACTGTCCATCAACATAGCCTACTGTCCATCAACAAGTGTGCATCATACTGTCCATCAACATAGCCTACTGTCCATCAACAAGTGTGCATCATACTGTCCATCAACATAGCCTACTGTCCATCAACAAGTGTGCATCATACTGTCCATCAACATAGTCTACTGTCCATCAACATAGCCTACTGTCCATCAACAAGTGTGCATCATACTGTCCATCAACATAGCCTACTGTCCATCAACAAGTGTGCATCATACTGTCAATCAACATAGCCTACAATCCATCAACATAGTCTACTGTCCATCAACATAGCCTAATGTCAATCAACATAGCCTACTGTCCATCAACATAGCCTACTGTCCATCAACAAGTGTGCATCATACTGTCCATCAACATAGCCTACTGTCCATCAACAAGTGTGCATCATACTGTCCATCAACATACCCTACTGTCCATCAACAAGTGTGCATCTTACTGTCCATCAACATAGCCTACTGTCCATCAACAAGTGTGCATCATACTGTCCATCAACATAGCCTACTGTCAATCAACACAGCCTACTGTCAATCAACATAGCCTACTGTCCATCAACAACTGTGCATCATACTGTCCATCAACATAGCCTACTGTCCATCAACAACTGTGCATCATACTGTCAATCAACATAGTCTACTGTCCATCAACATAGTCTACTGTCCATCAACATAGCCTACTGTCCATCAACATAGTCTACTGTCCATCAACATAGCCTACTGTCCATCAACAAGTGTGCATCATACTGTCCATCAACATAGCCTACTGTCTATCAACAAGTGTGCATCATACTGTCAATCAACATAGTCTACTGTCCATCAACATAGCCTACTGTCAATCAACATAGCCTACTGTCCATCAACATAGCCTACTGTCCATCAACATAGTCTACTGTCCATCAACATAGCCTACTGTCCATCAACATAGCCTACTGTCCATCAACATAGTCTACTGTCCATCAACATAGTCTACTGTCCATCAACATAGCCTACTGTCCATCAACAAGTGTGCATCATACTGTCCATCAACATAGCCTACTGTCCATCAACAAGTGTGCATCATACTGTCCATCAACATAGCCTACTGTCAATCAACACAGCCTACTGTCAATCAACATAGCCTACTGTCCATCAACAACTGTGCATATACTGTCCATCAACATAGCCTACTGTCCATCAACAACTGTGCATCATACTGTCAATCAACATAGTCTACTGTCCATCAACATAGCCTACTGTCCATCAACATAGCCTACTGTCCATCAACATAGTCTACTGTCCATCAACATAGCCTACTGTCAATCAACATAGCCTACTGTCCATCAACATAGCCTACTGTCCATCAACATAGCCTACTGTCCATCAACATAGCCTACAGTCCATCAACATAGCCTACTGTCCATCAACAAGTGTGCATCATACTGTCAATCAACATAGTCTACTGTCCATCAACATAGCCTACTGTCCATCAACATAGCCTACTGTCCATCAACATAGCCTACTGTCAATCAACATAGCCTACTGTCCATCAACATAGCCTACTGTCCATCAACATAGCCTACTGTCAATCAACATAGCCTACTGTCCATCAACATAGCCTACTGTCCATCAACATAGCCTACTGTCCATCAACAAGTGTGCATCATACTGTCCATCAACATAGCCTACTGTCCATCAACAAGTGTGCATCATACTGTCCATCAACATAGCCTACTGTCCATCAACAAGTGTGCATCATACTGTCCATCAACATAGCCTACTGTCCATCAACATAGCCTACTTTCCATCAACAAGTGTGCATCATACCGTCCATCAACATAGCCTACTGTCCATCAACAAGTGTGCATCATACTGTCAATCAACATAGTCTACTGTCCATCAACATAGCCTACTGTCCATCAACATAGTCTACTGTCCATCAACATAGCCTACTGTCAATCAACATAGCCTACTGTCCATCAACATAGTCTACTGTCCATCAACATAGCCTACTGTCCATCAACATAGCCTACTGTCCATCAACAAGTGTGCATCATACTGTCCATCAACATAGCCTACTGTCCATCAACAAGTGTGCATCATACTGTCCATCAACATAGCCTACTGTCCATCAACAAGTGTGCATCATACTGTCCATCAACATAGCCTACTGTCCATCAACATAGCCTACTGTCCATCAACAAGTGTGCATCATACTGTCCATCAACATAGCCTACTGTCCATCAACATAGCCTACTTTCCATCAACAAGTGTGCATCATACTGTCCATCAACATAGCCTACTGTCCATCAACATAGCCTACTGTCCATCAACAAGTGTGCATCATACTGTCCATCAACATAGCCTACTGTCCATCAACAAGTGTGCATCATACTGTCCATCAACATAGCCTACTGTCCATCAACAAGTGTGCATCATACTGTCCATCAACATAGCCTACTGTCCATCAACATAGCCTACTGTCCATCAACAAGTGTGCATCATACTGTCAATCAACATAGTCTACTGTCCATCAACATAGCCTACTGTCCATCAACATAGTCTACTGTCCATCAACATAGCCTACTGTCAATCAACATAGCCTACTGTCCATCAACATAGTCTACTGTCCATCAACATAGCCTACTGTCCATCAACAAGTGTGCATCATACTGTCCATCAACATAGCCTACTGTCCATCAACAAGTGTGCATCATACTGTCCATCAACATAGCCTACTGTCCATGAACAACTCTGCATCATACTGTCAATCAACATAGTCTACTGTCCATCAACATAGCCTACTGTCCATCAACATAGTCTACTGTCCATCAACATAGCCTACTGTCCATCAACAAGTGTGCATCATACTGTCCATCAACATAGCCTACTGTCCATCAACAAGTGTGCATCATACTGTCCATCAACATAGCTTACTGTCCATCAACAAGTGTGCATCATACTGTCCATCAACATAGTCTACTGTCCATCAACATAGCCTACTGTCCATCAACAAGTGTGCATCATACTGTCCATCAACATAGCCTACTGTCCATCAACAAGTGTGCATCATACTGTCAATCAACATAGTCTACTGTCCATCAACATAGCCTACAATCCATCAACATAGTCTACTGTCCATCAACATAGCCTAATGTCAATCAACATAGCCTACTGTCCATCAACATAGCCTACTGTCCATCAACAAGTGTGCATCATACTGTCCATCAACATAGCCTACTGTCCATCAACAAGTGTGCATCATACTGTCCATCAACATAGCCTACTGTCCATCAACAAGTGTGCATCTTACTGTCCATCAACATAGCCTACTGTCCATCAACAAGTGTGCATCATACTGTCCATCAACATAGCCTACTGTCAATCAACACAGCCTACTGTCAATCAACATAGCCTACTGTCCATCAACAACTGTGCATCATACTGTCCATCAACATAGCCTACTGTCCATCAACAACTGTGCATCATACTGTCAATCAACATAGTCTACTGTCCATCAACATAGTCTACTGTCCATCAACATAGCCTACTGTCCATCAACATAGTCTACTGTCCATCAACATAGCCTACTGTCTATCAACAAGTGTGCATCATACTGTCCATCAACATAGCCTACTGTCCATCAACATAGCCTACTGTCCATCAACAACTGTGCATCATACTGTCCATCAACATAGCCTACTGTCCATCAACATAGTCTACTGTCCATCAACATAGCCTACTGTCTATCAACAAGTGTGCATCATACTGTCCATCAACATAGCCTACTGTCCATCAACATAGCCTACTGTCCATCAACAACTGTGCATCATACTGTCCATCAACATAGCCTACTGTCCATCAACATAGCCTACTGTCCATCAACAACATCAGAAATACATTCATGCAATACAACATTGTAAATAAACATAAATGAACTGTAATAATCTTTTCCCCAACTTGTGTTTAAATCACTCACAATTTTTCCCTTCAATTACTTCTTTCTATTGCTGCTTTTGTACTGTAAATATGTTTGTCACTAATACTCAAATACAAGCAGGTTAGTGTCCACTGGTTGTTCCTATTGGAAAGAGCCAAACACGTGCCTCCGCCCGTCTGTCACAGAAATGAACTGCTGGCCAAAAAGATGTTGATGCATGACAGATACATGAAGGACAATGGCCATAGAGCTTGATGGTACAGTTACTGCCTGAGCAAAAAGGCTTTTACTAAATATGAATATTACTTCATATTAATGAATTATATTTTAGAATTGTAAAATCACATGATCATCTAGTGAGGGTTTATTGTATTTCCACCACTTTAGTATTTTCAAACCGTTGCTCACTTCTACACAAATACATGAAACTAAAAAATCATTTCAAAAATAAAACGGAAAGGTGAAATCCGGCGATCTAATCTAACGCTATATTATAAAAATACAGACGTTTTGTTAACGCTATATTGTAAAAAAATTTTTAAAAAACAATTTACAAACACAAGCTATGGGATGACATAAGAGGAAACGTGACCCCGGAAGTAAATGCGTCATCCCATAGCTTGTGTTTGTAAATTGTTTTTTTAAATTTTTTTTATAATATAGCGTTAACAAAACATCTGTATTTTAATAATATAGCATTATATTTTTATAATATAGCGTTAACAAAACGTCTGCATTATTCATGACCCCGGAAGTAAATGGGGGTGGGGAAGCGTTTTGTAGGGGGGAAGAAATTTGGCGTGACACTCTCGTCCGCTCGCTAGCAACTAGCATGTAGGCTAGCTTTTACAAGCAGAAGGAGTGACAGCGGGGACAGCCGATCACACGTAAGTTAGCATGAAAATGGCAACCAATCAGGGAGCGATATTTAGGTTAGAGGCGGGACTTCTAGCAGAGACGGACATTTAGATCTTTCTGTGCCATAATCATTGACTAAACATCACGGGCAGCGCTTGTATTGATAGTGACTACACAGTAGCGGCTGGATATTGGGTAGGGGACGTGTCCCTAGTGTCCCTACCCAATTCTACGCCCTTGGGTCAAGTCACCCTGAACATTGGACAGTTACATAAGTTGTTATGTCAAAAATCAGGCCATCAGGTGCGCTCTTACTTAATTCCTTTCATGAGGGTGCACCATCTTTCGTCTCCGGAGACACTGTCTGTAATCATATCCATTAAAATCCAACTTTGTACTATCTGATTGTGAGTAATTAGAACTTTCTATTGTTCCTGTTTAAGAGTCGGACTTTTCAACCACATAAAATCGGCGTCACGAACAGGATGAGGCCCCGGGTTAAATCCCCGACATTTCTACTACACAGGTGACAGTAAATGAACCTGATATCACGTAGAGATATCATGCAGAGGTAACCAGGTATACAAAGGACGAGCAGAGACAGTTTCCTGACATGCAGTTGGACAGGACTGTCTGCAACCTCTCTAGCAGTCACTGCCAAGTTGTTCTAGGAACTCAACACAAATAGTTAGGAACAGCTGAATTGTAACCTTTGACAACCCATGAAAGAGTTGCTGACACCTTGCACAGGGGCACTGCGACCATAGTCCGTAAGCAGACTAGAAGGGAAGGACTTTAGCGGGGATTTGAGTAGGAAGTGGTCCGACTCCCTGAGAAAGTCCAGCCAAATAGGTTGAAAAAGAGCGGGGTTGTTTCCGGATGCGTTGAGTATGAATGAGTCATCCGGCATGTTCCGACGCCTCATGCAGTATTTAGTGAGTGAGTGAGTGATTAGCGGCCATTAGACGTGAGCCAAGCAGACGCGAAGCTGGCAGGCGTGGCGTGTTGGCACAACACTAAGTCGTCTGACAGCGCAAACAAATAAACATCCTTGCTTTCCATACGCCGCCACTGCAGCTGCTCGCTGGCTGTTGGCTGGCTGCTCGCTGGCTGCTCGTTGGCTGCTCGCTGGCTGCTGGCTGGCTGCTCGCTGGCTGCTCGCTGGCTGCTCGCTGGCTGCTGGCTGGCTGCTCGCTGGCTGCTCGTTGGCTGCTCGCTGGCTGCTGGCTGGCTGCTGGCTGGCTGCTGGCTGGCTGCTGGCTGGCTGCTGGCTGGCTGCTCGCTGGCTGCTGGCTGGCTGCTCGCTGGCTGCTGGCTGGCTGCTGGCTGGCTGCTCGCTGGCTGCTGGCTGGCTGCTCGCTGGCTGCTGGCTGGCTGCTGGCTGGCTGCTGGCTGGCTGGCTGCTGGCTGGCTGCTGGCTGGCTGCTCGCTGGCTGCTCGCTGGCTGCTGGCTGGCTGCTCGCTGGCTGCTCGCTGGCTGCTGGCTGGCTGCTGGCTGGCTGCTCGCTGGCTGCTGGCTGGCTGCTCGTTGGCTGCTCGCTGGCTGCTGGCTGGCTGCTCGCTGGCTGCTCGCTGGCTGCTCGTTGGCTGCTCGCTGGCTGCTGGCTGGCTGCTCGCTGGCTGCTCGCTGGCTGCTCGCTGGCTGCTCGTTGGCTGCTCGCTGGCTGCTCGCTGGCTGCTCGCTGGCTGCTCGCTGGCTGCTCGCTGGCTGCTGGCTGGCTGCTCGCTGGCTGCTCGCTGGCTGCTCGTTGGCTGCTGGCTGGCTGCTCGCTGGCTGCTGGCTGGCTGCTCGCTGGCTGCTGGCTGGCTGCTGGCTGGCTGGCTGCTGGCTGGCTGCTCGCTGGCTGCTCGCTGGCTGCTCGCTGGCTGCTCGCTGGCTGCTCGCTGGCTGCTGGCTGGCTGCTCGCTGGCTGCTCGCTGGCTGCTGGCTGGCTGCTGGCTGGCTGCTCGCTGGCTGCTCGCTGGCTGCTCGCTGGCTGCTCGCTGGCTGCTGGCTGGCTGCTGGCTGGCTGCTGGCTGGCTGCTGGCTGGCTGCTCGCTGGCTGCTCGCTGGCTGCTCGCTGGCTGCTGGCTGGCTGCTGGCTGGCTGCTCGCTGGCTGCTCGCTGGCTGCTCGCTGGCTGCTGGCTGGCTGCTGGCTGGCTGCTCGCTGGCTGCTCGCTGGCTGCTCCCTGGCTGCTCGTTGGCTGCTCGCTGGCTGCTGGCTAGCTGCTCGCTGGCTGCTCGCTGGCTGCTCGCTGGCTGCTCGTTGGCTGCTCGCTGGCTGCTCGCTGGCTGATGGCTGGCTGCTGGCTGGCTGCTCGCTGGCTGCTGGCTGGCTGCTCGCTGGCTGCTCGTTGGCTGCTCGCTGGCTGCTGGCTGGCTGCTCGCTGGAAGCTCGCTGGCTGCTCGCTGGCTGCTGGCTGGCTGCTGGCTGGCTGCTCGCTGGCTGCTCGCTGGCTGCTCGCTGGATGCTCGCTGGCTGCTCGCTGGCTGCTGGCTGGCTGCTCGCTGGCTGCTGGCTGGCTGCTCGCTGGCTGCTCGCTGGCTGCTGGCTGGCTGCTGGCTGGCTGCTCGCTGGCTGCTGGCTGGCTGCTCGCTGGCTGCTGGCTGGCTGCTCGCTGGCTGCTCGTTGGCTGCTGGCTGGCTGCTCGCTGGCTGCAGAGCATCCAAAGTCACCTGAGATTGGAAGGTCTAATTACAAGAGACTAAAACCTGGCGTCACACACGTGCCCATCAAGTCTTTGTCTTTGTACGTCCTCCATTCTCACTTGATATCAATAACTCACCTTCTACTTCACTCTTTTCATTTTAGCCCGCTGGCCTGCTCTAAAAATAGCTCAAATAGCAGCACTTACCAGTGAGCTGCCTCTATTTTTTTACATTTTATTTATTTACAAGCAAGCTGGTCTCTCTTTGCTGGACATTTTTAATTCTAAGAGAGACAAAACTCAAATAGAATTTGAAAATCCAAGAAAATATTTGAAAGACTTGGTCTTCACTTGTTTGAATAAATTCATTTAATTGTTTTACTTTGCTTCTTATAATTTTCAGAAAGACTATTTTAGAGAAAAAATACAACCTTAAAAATGATTTTAGGATTTTTGAAACACATATACCTTTTTACCTTTTAAATTCCTTCCTCTTCTTTCCTGACAATTTAAATCAATGTTCAAGTAAATTTATTTATTTTATTGTAAAGAAGAATAAAAAAATAATAATCTAATTCTTCATTTTAGCTTCTGTTTTTTCAACAAAGAATATTTGTGAAATATTTCTTCAAACTTATTTTGTTTAAAATTCAAAGAAAATATTCTGTCAAATCGAGAAAATCTTTAGAATCAAATTTGGATCTTATTTCAAAGTCTTTGGAATTTATTTAAAAAATGTTGTTCTGGAAAATCTAGAAGAAATAATGATTTGTCTTTGTTATAAATATAGCTTGGTCCAATTTGTTATATATTCTAACAAAGTGCAGATTGGATTTTAACCTATTTAAAACATGTCATCAAAATTCTAAAAATAATCTAAATCAGGAAAAATGACTAATGATGTTCCATAATTTTTTTTTTTTATTGTTTCAAAAAGATTTAAATTAGCTAGTTTTTCTCTTCTTTTTTTCGGTTGAATTTTGAATTTTACAGAGTCGAAATTGAAGATAAACTATGTTTCAAAATTAAATTTAAATTTTTTTCCTGTTTTCTCCTCTTTTAAACCGTTCAATTAAGTGTTTTTTCATCTACAAAAAACCTTGCGTAAAAGGAAAAAAAATGTACGTGTATATATATATATATATAAAAGGTTAATTGAGCAAATTGGCTATTTCTGGCAATTCATTTAGGTGTGTATCAAACTGGTAGCCCATGGCATTGATCAGTACCCAAGAAGTATTTCTTGCTTTGCAAAAGGTTGCTGACCCCTGCTGTAGAGAATAAATGTGTGGAAGGTTGTAGAGAAGGTGGATGGTGTAGAGAATAATTGTGTGCAAGATGTCCCGACTGAGGTGAATTAGACTTGGTAATGAGGTTCCTCCCACTCCACTGTGCTGCAGCCACTCCATGCCCACAGACATAGGAGGTCAGAGGTCAAGTGCGGCCCACTCCTCGCTGGCCGAGGAGCAGTTCTGGCAGCAGATTGGGCAGGCTGGTGGATCTGCTGCCATGTATGTCAGTAAAGTGTCAAAGACAAATGTGTGAGTCGTGTTGGAGGCTGTCAACACGCTGAGGAACAACATCTGACTCACGTTGGACGCTGGCTTTGACAACAACATGACATGGAAACTACACAGAGGATATCACTGAACACGTAGTATCATTAGTCAAACTACACAGAGGATATCACTGAACACGTAGTATCATTAGTCAAACTACACGGAGGATATCACTGAACACATAGTATCATTAGTCAAACTACACGGAGGATATCACTGAACACAGTATCATTAGTCAAACTACACAGAGGATATCACTGAACACATAGTATCATTAGTCAAACTACACAGAGGATATCACTGAACACAGTATCATTAGTCAAACTACACGGAGGATATCACTGAACACGTAGTATGATTAGTCAAACTACACGGAGGATATCACTGAACACGTAGTATCATTAGTCAAACTACACGGAGGATATCACTGAACACGTAGTATCATTAGTCAAACTACACAGAGGATATCACTGAACACATTGGATTATTAGTCAAACTACATGGAGGATATCACTGAACACATAGGATTATTAGTCAAACTAGATGGAGGATATCACTAAACACGTGGTATCATTAGTCAAACTACACGGAGGATATCACTGAACACAGTATCATTAGTCAAACTACACAGAGGATATCACTGAACACATAGTATCATTGGTCAAACTACACGGAGGATATCACTGAACACATAGTATCATTAGTCAAACTACACAGAGGATATCACTGAACACGTAGTATCATTAGTCAAACTACACAGAGGATATCACTGAACACATAGTATCATTAGTCAAACTACACGGAGGATATCACTGAACACATAGGATTATTAGTCAAACTACACGGAGGATATCACTGAACACGTAGTATCATTAGTCAAACTACACAGAGGATATCACTGAACACATAGTATCATTAGTCAAACTACACAGAGGATATCACTGAACATATAGGATTATTAGTCAAACTACACGGAGGATATCACTGAACACGTAGTATCATTAGTCAAACTACACAGAGGATATCACTGAACACATAGTATCATTAGTCAAACTACACAGAGGATATCACTGAACATATAGGATTATTAGTCAAACTACACGGAGGATATCACTGAACACGTAGTATCATTAGTCAAACTACACAGAGGATATCACTGAACACATAGTATCATTAGTCAAACTACACAGAGGATATCACTGAACATATAGGATTATTAGTCAAACTACACGGAGGATATCACTGAACACGTAGTATCATTAGTCAAACTACACGGAGGATATCACTGAACACGTAGTATCATTAGTCAAACTACACAGAGGATATCACTGAACATATAGGATTATTAGTCAAACTAGATGGAGGATATCACTGAACACGTAGTATCATTAGTCAAACTACACAGAGGATATCACTGAACATATAGGATTATTAGTCAAACTAGATGGAGGATATCACTGAACACGTAGTATCATTAGTCAAACTACACAGAGGATATCACTGAACACATAGTATCATTAGTCAAACTACACGGAGGATATCACTGAACACATAGGATTATTAGTCAAACTAGATGGAGGATATCACTGAACACGTAGTATCATTAGTCAAACTACACAGAGGATATCACTGAATACATAGTATCATTAGTCAAACTACACATAAGATATCACTGAACACATAGTATCATTAGTCAAACTACACGGAGGATATCACTGAACACGTAGTATCATTAGTCAAACTACACGGAGGATATCACTGAACACGTAGTATCATTAGTCAAACTACACGGAGGATATCACTTAATAAACACGATTAGTGGTGGAGGTGAAGTGCAACATGGTGAAAGTACAAATACTTTACTCTTTCACAATCTCTCCAACCACGGTAACAATAATATCCAGTGCCGTGACTAACCTCAATTTTCATCAATGAAATGCAACCTTGCACTTTTCTACTGGGCTGTGCAACATCACTGAACTGATCTACTGGGCTGTGCAACATCACTGCGCTGATTAACAGGGCTGTGCAACATCACTGAACTGATTAACAGGACCGTGCAACATCACTGAACTGATTAACAGGGCTGTGCAACATTAATGCACTGATCTACTGGGCTGTGCAACATCAATGAACTGATTAACAGGACTGTGCAACATCAATGAACTGATTAACAGGACTGTGCAACATCAATGATCTGATTAACAGGGCTGTGCAACATCACTGAACTGATTAACAGGGTTGTGCAACATCAATGAACTGATTAACAGGGCTGTGCAACATCAATGAACTGATTAACAGGACTGTGCAACATCAATGATCTGATTAACAGGGCTGTGCAACATCACTGAACTGATTAACAGGGTTGTGCAACATCAATGAACTGATTAACAGGGTTGTGCAACATCAATGAACTGATTAACAGGACTGTGCAACATCAATGAACTGATTAACAGGGCTGTGCAACATCACTGAACTGATTAACAGGGCTGTGCAACATCACTGAACTGATTAACAGGGCTGTGCAACATCACTGAACTGATCTACAGGGCTGTGCAACATCAATGAACTGATTAACAGGGCTGTGCAACATCACTGAACTGATCTACAGGGCTGTGCAACATCAATGAACTGATTAACAGGGCTGTGCAACATCACTGAACTGATTAACAGGGCTGTGCAACATCACTGAACTGGTCTACAGGGCTGTGCAACATCAATGAACTGATTAACAGGGCTGTGCAACATCACTGAACTGATCTACAGGGCTGTGCAACTTCAATGAACTGATTAACAGGGCTGTGCAACATCAATGAACTGATCTCAGTATTAAAAAGGATCAGCAATAGAAAAGTCACAATAATTGTACTCACAATCCATGTTTGTTCTCCAAGTGTTCAGCATGGACAACATCATTTTGAATAGTAATAATAAATATAATTACACCCCCCTACCCCCTTACGCGCAGGATTCTCACAGGAATGAGGCACACCGTGTTTGTTGTACAAAGGGTGGATTTAGTTTCAGTGTCATAAAGTTCTGCTCCAAGCTAGTAGAACTTTGCTCCTCCTCTTCTTCTATTCAGCCAAAAGCTAAACTGCTGACTGGTCAGAATCTGCGTGTTGATTGTCAGGCCTCAGAAAGTCCTAATGTCTGGTCTTATTACAGTTTTTCCTGCTGACTGTGCTCCCAAAGCACCTTGACATCATTAAGAAGACCTTCTCTTGGAAGTCTTTCACCTTTCTCACAACCATTCTTTCTCCAGCAGGTCACATCTGGCATGGAAACTGCAGAGCGAGTACAATTCTTTCATATTTCACTTTTACCCCCAAGTGCTGTCTTTCATACCAAACCTCCTCTTCCAGTCCATTCCAGCCCGACAATTGCAGTCACAGCTCTTTGGTCTTGCCCGTGGTGGCATGGAAGTTAGAATGAATATTTATTTATAGCCATCATTTTTCAAACGGTAGTTATTCTACAAACTTGATCTGTTCTTCAGTCCCCCGTCAAAAGGAGGCCAAGAACAGCGCCTCAAATCCCAGAGTGAGTGGCACTGGGAGCAGGGTGGGTGAAGTGTCTTGCCCAAGGACTCTGCGGCAGTGACTGACACTACATGGCACACAACTTGAAGGAGCTGGCATGACAGTTTGCTGGTAGAATTCACTTCACCAGGACCTCTAGCAGTTCATCTCACTCCAAAACGTCTGCCATGATGGTCTGTCAGCTACATTGACACAACCATTGTCCTGGGACTTGGTCCTCCATTATCAGTGATTGCAAATCCCTGGTCCAACCCCAGCCACAATGACACCTCCATCCTCTCAATCCAATCATCCCTCGCAGCTTTTCCAACCCCGAAAAAGTTGCGGATCATTGCAGTCTCTCTCGCAAAGATCGGCTCATCTCTGCCGCAAACCAGCAGATCTACAATCCTCCGCAGGAACTGCCTCCTCTGTTCCTCCACCCACCCCGGCCTTTCAAGCCTGTCCTGATCCCACAAACCTAACCCTGGAGGAGTCCACCTTGTCGAGGAAAGACCGGCCACCACCCAGCTCCCGGGCACCATGGAGACAGTGTGAGGACCAAGGAGGTCGACTGAGGAAGAGTCCGCCTAACATCTCTCGCTCTGGTGCCCTGCACTGCTCCCATTTCGGTAGTGCTGATCACTGGGCAAGTCCTTTAAGGAAATCAGCAGGCATCCGAAAGCAAGACAAGCGCTTCTGAGGGTCCTGCTGGCCTAAAAGGATGGACGGTCTTCATGAGGAGAGAAACCTACTTTGGGATGAACCTTGACACGGTCCTCGTCACAGACAGAAGTGACATCCCTTCTAACCACGCCAGAGTGTCCATTATGGACCATACCTTTATCATTATTATGATGGACCATACCTTCATCATTATTATGATGGACCATACCTTTATTATTATTATTATTATTATGACGGACCATACCTTTATTATTTTTTTATGGACCATACCTCTATTATGATGATGGAACATACCTTGATAGCTGCAGTGGCGATCTGGAGGTGATGGAGTCTCCTAAGTGTGCTTTCTCGATCTGTGAAGTATGAAGCAGCTAACTGGTGCAGCAGCTCCAGAGAAACCACATTACTGCTGCTGTTGTTGTTGTTGTTGTTGTTGCCTTCCCACTTCTTGTTCAGCTTCTGTTTGTCCAAGAAGATGGTCAGAGACTCCTCCCCTGAGGAAGAGGAAATGACACGCTCATTTTTATTCTTCAAACGTGCTCGTTAACCATCAACACGTTTCTGCGATGAGGAAAAAGGTCATATGTTGAAATTGATACAGACAATATTTCCTCATCTTTCTTCCAGTCACATTGTTGCCATGACGACGCCTTGGTGACGTCCTGAGGATAGCAGCTGACTGCTGGGATAGACCGGAGTACAAAATCTGCTCACACAACGTGAATGGATGAATGACAAGGTAGATGGATGGATGAATGATGGGGTAGATGGATGGATGAATGGATGAATAATAGGGTACATGGATTGATGAATGACAGGGTAGATGGATGTATGAATTACAAGTCTTGAACACTGTCTTCATCACTGCTAAATGGGTTGAATGGTAAATGGGTCAAACAAAAATGGGTTAAATAGTAAATGGGTCAAAGGGTAAATGGGTCAAATGGTAAATGGGTTACAATTGTATCGCACGTTTCTACCTTCAAGGCACTCAAAGCGCTTTGACACTATTTCTACATTCACACAGCAAATAGTCTTTGGTCCACATGTTGGTGTGTGAAGTGAATCGTAGCAAGTGAGGACCAGCCACATGTTGGTGTGTGAAGTGAACCGTACCAGGTGAGTACCAGCCACACTTTGGTGTGTGAAGTGAAGCGTACCAAGTGAGGACCAGCCACATGTTGGTGTGTAAAGTAAACCGTACCAAGTGAGGACCAGCCACATGTTGGTGTGTGAAGTGAACCGTACCAAGTAAAGACCAGCCACACCTTGGTGTGTGAAGTGAACCGTACCAAGTGAGGACCAGCCACTAGTTGGTGTGTGAAGTGAATCGTACCAAGTGAGGACCAGCCACATGTTGGTGTGTGAAGTGAACCGTACCAGGTGAGGACCAGCCACACCTTGGTGTGTGAAGTGAACCATACCAAGTGAGGACCAGCCACACCTTGGTGTGTGAAGTGAAGCGTACCAAGAGAGGAACAGCCACATGTTGGTGTGTGAAGTGAAGCGTACCAAGTGAGGACCAGCCATGTGTTGGTGTGTGAGGTGAAGCGTACCAAGTGAGAACCAGCCACATAATGGTGTGTGAAGGGAATCGTACCAAGTGAGGATCAGCCACATGTTGGTGTGTGAAGTGAAGCGTACCAAGTGAGGACCAGCCACATGTTGGTGTGTGAAGTGAACCGTACCAAGTAAAGACCAGCCACACCTTGGTGTGTGAAGTGAACCGTACCAAGTGAGGACCAGCCACATGTTGGTGTGTGAAGTGAACCGTACCAGGTGAGGACCAGCCACACCTCGGTGTGTGAAGTGAAGCGTACCAAGTGAGGACCAGCCACATGTTGGTGTGTAAAGTAAACCGTACCAAGTGAGGACCAGCCACATGTTGGTGTGTGAAGTGAACCGTACCAAGTAAAGACCAGCCACACCTTGGTGTGTGAAGTGAACCGTACCAAGTGAGGACCAGCCACTAGTTGGTGTGTGAAGTGAATCGTACCAAGTGAGGACCAGCCACATGTTGGTGTGTGAAGTGAACCGTACCAGGTGAGGACCAGCCACACCTTGGTGTGTGAAGTGAACCATACCGAGTGAGGACCAACCACATGTTGGTGTGTGAAGTGAAGCGTACCAAGTGAGGACCAGCCACATAATGGTGTGTGAAGGGAATCGTACCAAGTGAGGATCAGCCACATGTTGGTGTGTGAAGTGAAGCGTACCAAGTGAGGACCAGCCACATGTTGGTGTGTGAAGTGAACCATACCAAGTGAGGACCAGCCACAAGATGGTGTGTGAAGTGAATCGTACCAAGTGAGGACCAGCCACATGTTGGTGTGTGAAGTGAACCATACCAAGTGAGGACCAGCCACAAGATGGTGTGTGAAGTGAACCGTACCAAGTGAGGACCAGTCACATGTTGGTGTGTGAAGTGAAGCGTACCAAGTGAGGACCAGCCACACCTTGGTGTGTGAAGTGAACCAAACCAAGTGAGGACCAGCCACATGTTGGTGTGTGAAGTGAAGCGTACCAAGTGAGGAACAGCCACATGTTGGTGTGTGAAGTGAAGCGTACCAAGTGAGGACCAGCCACACCTTGGTGTGTAAAGTGAACCGTACCAAGTGAGGACCAGTCACATGTTGGTGTGTGAAGTGAAGCGTACCAAGTGAGGACCAGCCACACCTTGGTGTGTGAAGTGAACCGTACCAAGTGAGGACCAGCCACACCTTGGTGTGTGAAGTGAACCAAACCAAGTGAGGACCAGCCACATGTTGGTGTGTGAAGTGAAGCGTACCAAGTCAGGAACAGCCACATGTTGGTGTGTGAAGTGAAGCGTACCAAGTGAGGACCAGCCACATGTTGGTGTGTGAAGTGACTCGTACCAAGTGAGGACCAGCCACACCTTGGTGTGTGAAGTGAACCATACCAAGTGAGGACCAGCCACATGTTGGTGTGTGAAGTGAATCGTACCAAGTGAGGACCAGCCACACCTTGGTGTGTGAAGTGAACCATACAAAGTGAGGACCAGCCACATGTTGGTGTGTGAAGTGAAGCGTACCAAATGAGGAACAGCCACATGTTGGTGTGTGAAATGAAGCGTACCAGGTGAGGACCAGCCACATGTTGGTGTGTGAAGTGAATTGTACCAAGTGAGGACCAGCCACATGTTGGTGTGTGAAGTGAACCATACCAAGTGAGGACCAGCCACAAGATGGTGTGTGAAGTGAATCATACCAAGTGAGGACCAGCCACATGTTGGTGTGTGAAGTGAACCGTACCATGTGAGGACCAGTCACATGTTGGTGTGTGAAGTGAAGCGTACCAAGTGAGGACCAGCCACACCTTGGTGTGGGAAGTGAACCAAACCAAGTGAGGACCAGCCACATGTTGGTGTGTGAAGTGAAGCGTACCAAGTGAGGAACAGCCACATGTTGGTGTGTGAAGTGAAGCGTACCAAGTGAGGACCAGCCACATGTTGGTGTGTGAAGTGACTCGTACCAAGTGAGGACCAGCCACACCTTGGTGTGTGAAGTGAACCATACCAAGTGAGGACCAGCCACATGTTGGTGTGTGAAGTGAATCGTACCAAGTGAGGACCAGCCACACCTTGGTGTGTGAAGTGAACCATACCAAGTGAGGACCAGCCACATGTTGGTGTGTGAAGTGAAGCGTACCAAGTGAGGAACAGCCACATGTTGGTGTGTGAAGTGAAGCGTACCAAGTGAGGACAAGCCACATGTTGGTGTGTGAAGTGAATCGTACCAAGTGAGGACCAGCCACACCTTGGTGTGTGAAGTGAACCGTACCAAGTGAGCACCAGCCACATGATGGTGTGTGAAGGGAATCGTAGCAAGTGAGGACCAGCCACACCTTGGTGTGTGAAGTGAACCATACCAAGTGAGGACCAGCCCCAGGTTGGTGTGTGAAGTGAAGCGTACCAAGTGAGGACCAGCCACATGTTGGTGTGTGAAGTGAAGCGTAGCAAGTGAGGACCAGCCACACCTTGGTGTGTGAAGTGAATCATACCAAGTGAGGACCAGCCACACCTTGGTGTGTGAAGTGAATCGTACCAAGTGAGGACCAGCCACTTGTTGGTGTGTGAAGTGAACCGTACCAGGTGAGGACCAGCCACACCTTGGTGTGTGAAGTGAACCATACCAAGTGAGGACCAGCCACACCTTGGTGTGTGAAGTGAAGCGTACCAAGAGAGGAACAGCCACATGTTGGTGTGTGAAGTGAAGCGTACCAAGTGAGGACCAGCCATGTGTTGGTGTGTGAGGTGAAGCGTACCAAGTGAGGACCAGCCACATAATGGTGTGTGAAGGGAATCGTACCAAGTGAGGATCAGCCACATGTTGGTGTGTGAAGTGAAGCGTACCAAGTGAGGACCAGCCACATGTTGGTGTGTGAAGTGAACCGTACCAAGTAAAGACCAGCCACACCTTGGTGTGTGAAGTGAACCGTACCAAGTGAGGACCAGCCACATGTTGGTGTGTGAAGTGAACCGTACCAGGTGAGGACCAGCCACACCTCGGTGTGTGAAGTGAAGCGTACCAAGTGAGGACCAGCCACATGTTGGTGTGTAAAGTAAACCGTACCAAGTGAGGACCAGCCACATGTTGGTGTGTGAAGTGAACCGTACCAAGTAAAGACCAGCCACACCTTGGTGTGTGAAGTGAACCGTACCAAGTGAGGACCAGCCACTAGTTGGTGTGTGAAGTGAATCGTACCAAGTGAGGACCAGCCACATGTTGGTGTGTGAAGTGAACCGTACCAGGTGAGGACCAGCCACACCTTGGTGTGTGAAGTGAACCATACCGAGTGAGGACCAACCACATGTTGGTGTGTGAAGTGAAGCGTACCAAGTGAGGACCAGCCACATAATGGTGTGTGAAGGGAATCGTACCAAGTGAGGATCAGCCACATGTTGGTGTGTGAAGTGAAGCGTACCAAGTGAGGACCAGCCACATGTTGGTGTGTGAAGTGAACCATACCAAGTGAGGACCAGCCACAAGATGGTGTGTGAAGTGAATCGTACCAAGTGAGGACCAGCCACATGTTGGTGTGTGAAGTGAACCATACCAAGTGAGGACCAGCCACAAGATGGTGTGTGAAGTGAAGCGTACCAAGTGAGGACCAGTCACATGTTGGTGTGTGAAGTGAAGCGTACCAAGTGAGGACCAGCCACACCTTGGTGTGTGAAGTGAACCAAACCAAGTGAGGACCAGCCACATGTTGGTGTGTGAAGTGAAGCGTACCAAGTGAGGAACAGCCACATGTTGGTGTGTGAAGTGAAGCGTACCAAGTGAGGACCAGCCACACCTTGGTGTGTAAAGTGAACCGTACCAAGTGAGGACCAGTCACATGTTGGTGTGTGAAGTGAAGCGTACCAAGTGAGGACCAGCCACACCTTGGTGTGTGAAGTGAAGCGTACCAAGTGAGGACCAGCCACACCTTGGTGTGTGAAGTGAACCAAACCAAGTGAGGACCAGCCACATGTTGGTGTGTGAAGTGAAGCGTACCAAGTCAGGAACAGCCACATGTTGGTGTGTGAAGTGAAGCGTACCAAGTGAGGACCAGCCACATGTTGGTGTGTGAAGTGACTCGTACCAAGTGAGGACCAGCCACACCTTGGTGTGTGAAGTGAACCATACCAAGTGAGGACCAGCCACATGTTGGTGTGTGAAGTGAATCGTACCAAGTGAGGACCAGCCACACCTTGGTGTGTGAAGTGAACCATACAAAGTGAGGACCAGCCACATGTTGGTGTGTGAAGTGAAGCGTACCAAATGAGGAACAGCCACATGTTGGTGTGTGAAATGAAGCGTACCAGGTGAGGACCAGCCACATGTTGGTGTGTGAAGTGAATTGTACCAAGTGAGGACCAGCCACATGTTGGTGTGTGAAGTGAACCATACCAAGTGAGGACCAGCCACAAGATGGTGTGTGAAGTGAATCGTACCAAGTGAGGACCAGCCACATGTTGGTGTGTGAAGTGAACCGTACCAAGTGAGGACCAGCCACAAGATGGTGTGTGAAGTGAATCGTACCAAGTGAGGACCAGCCACACCTTGGTGTGTGAAGTGAACCGTACCATGTGAGGACCAGTCACATGTTGGTGTGTGAAGTGAAGCGTACCAAGTGAGGACCAGCCACACCTTGGTGTGGGAAGTGAACCAAACCAAGTGAGGACCAGCCACATGTTGGTGTGTGAAGTGAAGCGTACCAAGTGAGGAACAGCCACATGTTGGTGTGTGAAGTGAAGCGTACCAAGTGAGGACCAGCCACATGTTGGTGTGTGAAGTGACTCGTACCAAGTGAGGACCAGCCACACCTTGGTGTGTGAAGTGAACCATACCAAGTGAGGACCAGCCACATGTTGGTGTGTGAAGTGAATCGTACCAAGTGAGGACCAGCCACACCTTGGTGTGTGAAGTGAACCATACCAAGTGAGGACCAGCCACATGTTGGTGTGTGAAGTGAAGCGTACCAAGTGAGGAACAGCCACATGTTGGTGTGTGAAGTGAAGCGTACCAAGTGAGGACAAGCCACATGTTGGTGTGTGAAGTGAATCGTACCAAGTGAGGACCAGCCACACCTTGGTGTGTGAAGTGAACCGTACCAAGTGAGCACCAGCCACATGATGGTGTGTGAAGGGAATCGTAGCAAGTGAGGACCAGCCACACCTTGGTGTGTGAAGTGAACCATACCAAGTGAGGACCAGCCCCAGGTTGGTGTGTGAAGTGAAGCGTACCAAGTGAGGACCAGCCACATGTTGGTGTGTGAAGTGAAGCGTAGCAAGTGAGGACCAGCCACACCTTGGTGTGTGAAGTGAATCATACCAAGTGAGGACCAGCCACACCTTGGTGTGTGAAGTGAATCGTACCAAGTGAGGACCAGCCACACCTTGCTGTGTGAAGTGAATCGTACCAAGTGAGGACCAGCCACACCTTGGTGTGTGAAGTGAATCGTACCAAGTGAGGACCAGCCACATGTTGGTGTGTGAAGTGAATCGTACCAGGTGAGGACCAGCCACACCTTGGTGTGTGAAGTGAATCGTACCAAGTGAGGACCAGCCACATGTTGGTGTGTGAAGTGAATCGTACCAAGTGAGGACCAGCCACATGTTGGTGTGTGAAGTGAAGCGTACCAAGTGAGGAACAGCCACATGTTGGTGTGTGAAGTGAAGCGTACCAAGTGAGGACCAGCCACATGTTGGTGTGTGAAGTGACTCGTACCAAGTGAGGACCAGCCACACCTTGGTGTGTGAAGTGAACCATACCAAGTGAGGACCAGCCACATGTTGGTGTGTGAAGTGAATCGTACCAAGTGAGGACCAGCCACACCTTGGTGTGTGAAGTGAACCATACCAAGTGAGGACCAGCCACATGTTGGTGTGTGAAGTGAAGCGTACCAAGTGAGGACCAGCCACATGTTGGTGTGTGAAGTGACTCGTACCAAGTGAGGACCAGCCACACCTTGGTGTGTGAAGTGAACCATACCAAGTGAGGACCAGCCACATGTTGGTGTGTGAAGTGAATCGTACCAAGTGAGGACCAGCCACACCTTGGTGTGTGAAGTGAACCATACCAAGTGAGGACCAGCCACATGTTGGTGTGTGAAGTGAAGCGTACCAAGTGAGGAACAGCCACATGTTGGTGTGTGAAGTGAAGCGTACCAAGTGAGGACAAGCCACATGTTGGTGTGTGAAGTGAATCGGAACCAAGTGAGGACCAGCCACACCTTGGTGTGTGAAGTGAATCGTACCAAGTGAGGACCAGCCACACCTTGGTGTGTGAAGTGAACCGTACCAAGTGAGCACCAGCCACATGATGGTGTGTGAAGGGAACCATACCAAGTGAGGACCAGCCACACCTTGGTGTGTGAAGTGAAGCGTACCAAGTGAGGAACAGCCACATGTTGGTGTGTGAAGTGAAGCGTACCAAGTGAGGACCAGCCACATGTTGGTGTGTGAAGTGAAGCGTAGCAAGTGAGGACCAGCCACACCTTGGTGTGTGAAGTGAATCATACCAAGTGAGGACCAGCCACACCTTGGTGTGTGAAGTGAATCGTACCAAGTGAGGACCAGCCACACCTTGGTGTGTGAAGTGAATCGTACCAAGTGAGGACCAGCCACATGTTGGTGTGTGAAGTGAATCGTACCAAGTGAGGACCAGCCACACCTTGGTGTGTGAAGTGAACCATACCAAGTGAGGACCAGCCACATGTTGGTGTGTGAAGTGAAGCGTACCAAGTGAGGAACAGCCACATGTTGGTGTGTGAAGTGAAGCGTACCAAGTGAGGACAAGCCACATGTTGGTGTGTGAAGTGAATCGTACCAAGTGAGGACCAGCCACACCTTGGTGTGTGAAGTGAATCGTACCAAGTGAGGACCAGCCACACCTTGGTGTGTGAAGTGAACCGTACCAAGTGAGCACCAGCCACATGATGGTGTGTGAAGGGAACCATACCAAGTGAGGACCAGCCACATGTTGGTGTGTGAAGTGAAGCGTACCAAGTGAGGACCAGCCACATGTTGGTGTGTGAAGTGAAGCGTAGCAAGTGAGGACCAGCCACACCTTGGTGTGTGAAGTGAATCATACCAAGTGAGGACCAGCCACACCTTGGTGTGTGAAGTGAATCTCACCAAGTGAGGACCAGCCACACCTTGGTGTGTGAAGTGAATCGTACCAAGTGAGGACCAGCCACATGTTGGTGTGTGAAGTGAATCGTACCAGGTGAGGACCAGCCACACCTTGGTGTGTGAAGTGAATCGTACCAGGTGAGGACCAGCCACACCTTGGTGTGTGAAGTGAATCGTACCAAGTGAGGACCAGCCACATGTTGGTGTGTGAAGTGAATCGTACCAGGTGAGGACCAGCCACACCTTGGTGTGTGAAGTGAATCGTACCAAGTGAGGACCAGCCACATGTTGGTGTGTGAAGTGAATCGTACCAAGTGAGGACCAGCCACATGTTGGTGTGTGAAGTGAATCGTACCAGGTGAGGACCAGCCACACCTTGGTGTGTGAAGTGAATCGTACCAAGTGAGGACCAGCCACGTGTTGGTGTGTGAAGTGAATCGTACCAAGTGAGGACCAGCCACATGTTGGTGTGTGAAGTGAATCGTACCAAGTGAGGACCAGTCACACCTTGGTGTGTGAAGTGAAGCGTAGCAAGTGAGGACCAGTCAGGATGTTGCTGGAATATAAGATGCAGGACTTGTGATTTATCATTTGTGAGCTGGGAGCTGTGTCGATACGGCAGACAGTCGTGTTTTGTGACTTCCTTCCATCTTCCAAGACCAGGGAAGAGGCAACAAGGAATCCAATAAAGTCGACACATGAATCGAAACTTGTCAGCTTGATCCATCTTTTCCTCTTTTCCTCCTTTCCATCCTTTCCTCCGCCCGATAAGTAGAGCTCATTAGGAGCTGGCCGATTGAAAAACAACCCAAGGGCTGTGATTGGATGTTACACTTCTGGCAGATGTGGTTGGATGTTAGACATCTGGGAGATGTGGTTGGATGTTACACTTCTGAGAGATGTGGTTGGATGTTAGACTTCTGATGTTTAACTTAAAGGAGAAAAGGTTTTTAAGGACAAAAGTATGCAATGCCGTGGGGATAAGAGGCACAACATAGACATAAGTTTGTGTTTGGTAAGTATCTGTGTTGGTGTGGACATGGTCTAAGATGTGTTTGGTAAGTATATGTGTTGGTGTGGACATGGTCTAAGATGTGTTTGGTAAGTATCTGTGTTGGTGTGGACATGGTCTAAGATGTGTTTGGTAAGTATCTGTGTTGGTGTGGACATGGTCTAAGATGTGTTTGGTAAGTATATGTGTTGGTGTGGACATGGTCTAAGATGTGTTTGGTAAGTATATGTGTTGGTGTGGACATGGTCTAAGATGTGTTTGGTAAGTATCTGTGTTGGTGTGGACATGGTCTAAGATGTGTTTGGTAAGTATCTGTGTTGGTGTGGACATGGTCTAAGATGTGTTTGGTAAGTATCTGTGTTGGTGTGGACATGGTCTAAGATGTGTTTGGTAAGTATCTGTGTTGGTGTGGACATGGTCTAAGATGTGTTTGGTAAGTATCTGTGTTGGTGTGGACATGGTCTAAGATGTGTTTGGTAAGTATCTGTGTTGGTGTGGACATGGTCTAAGATGTGTTTGGTAAGTATCTGTGTTGGTGTGGACATGGTCTAAGATGTGTTTGGTAAGTATATGTGTTGGTGTGGACATGGTCTAAGATGTGTTTGGTAAGTATATGTGTTGGTGTGGACATGGTCTAAGATGTGTTTGGTAAGTATATGTGTTGGTGTGGACATGGTCTAAGATGTGTTTGGTAAGTATCTGTGTTGGTGTGGACATGGTCTAAGATGTGTTTGGTAAGTATCTGTGTTGGTGTGGACATGGTCTAAGATGTGTTTGGTAAGTATCTGTGTTGGTGTGGACATGGTCTAAGATGTGTTTGGTAAGTATCTGTGTTGGTGTGGACATGGGTTAAGATGTGGACATGGTCTAGGGTGTGGACATGGTCTAAGGTGTGGACATGGTCTAAGGTGTGGACATGGTCTAAGGTGTGGACATGGTGATAGATGTTTGCTTCTTTCTGCAGACTTTGTGATGACTTTTAAGCAAAATAAGAATTTCTCTCCCAACTAGAAGCAGACTTTATCGTTATTGGAGTGTAAAAGCTCTTCTTACCTCCGAGAGTAGCCGACGCCAGAAAGTGAGTCCCGTACTTCTTGATGAGGTTTTCGTTGATCAGCTGTAAGGTTGGCCGTCGCCCCAGCAACCGCAGGTTGCGTAAAAACTCTGGTGCTAAAGGTAAAGACGCTTTGAAGAGGTCCCGCTTTTCTGTGGCCAAGCTGTTCACCTTCCAGTGGCTGAACTCCCTGGCATGAGGAAAACAACAACGTCAATACACACTCAAACACAACACCGTCATTGCACACTCAAACACAACACCGTCATTGCACACTCAAACACAATGTCAATACACACTCAAACACAACACCGTCATTGCACACTCAAACACAATGTCAATACACACTCAAACACAACACCGTCATTGCACACTCAAACACAATGTCAATACACACTCAAACACAACACCGTCATTACACACTCAAACACAACACCGTCATTGCACACTCAAACACAATGTCAATACACACTCAAACACAACACCGTCATTGCACACTCAAACACAATGTCAATACACACTCAAACACAACACCGTCATTGCACACTCAAACACAATGTCAATACACACTCAAACACAACACCGTCATTACACACTCAAACACAACACCGTCATTGCACACTCAAACACAATGTCAATACACACTCAAACACAACACCGTCATTGCACAATCAAACACAATGTCAATACACACTCAAACACAACACCGCCATTACACACTCAAACACAACACCGTCATTGCACACTCAAACACAATATCAATACACACTCAAACACAACACCGTCATTGCACACTCAAACACAATGTCAATACACACTCAAACACAACACCTTCATTGCACACTCAAACACAATGTCAATACACACTCAAACACAACACCGTCATTACACACTCAAACACAACACCGTCATTGCACACTCAAACACAATGTCAATACACACTCAAACACAACACCATTATTGCACACTCAAACACAATGTCGATACACACTCAAACACAACACCGTCATTGCACACTCAAACACAATGTCAATACACACTCAAACACAACACCGTCGTTGCACACTCAAACACAATGTCAATACACACTCAAACACAACACCATTATTGCACACTCAAACACAATGTCAATACACACTCAAACACAACACCGTCATTGCACACTCAAACACAATGTCAATACATACTCAAACACAACACCGTCATTGCACACTCAAACACAATGTCAATACACATTCAAACACAACACCGTCATTGCACACTCAAACACAATGTCAATACACACTCAAACACAACACTGTCATTGCACACTCAAACACAATGTCAATACACACTCAAACACAACACCGTCATTGCACACTCAAACACAATGTCAATACACACTCAAACACAACACCGTCATTGCACACTCAAACACAATGTCAATACACACTCAAACACAACACCGTCATTGCACACTCAAACACAATGTCAATACACACTCAAACACAACACCGTCATTACACACTCAAACACAACACCGTCATTGCACACTCAAACACAATGTCAATACACACTCAAACACAACACCGTCATTGCACACTCAAACACAATGTCAATACACACTCAAGCACAACACCGTAATTACACACTCAAACACAACACCGTCATTGCACACTCAAACACAATGTCAATACACACTCAAACACAACACCGTCATTGCACACTCAAACACAATGTCAATACACACTCAAACACAATGTCAATACACACTCAAACACAACACCGTCATTGCACAATCAAACACAATGTCAATACACACTCAAACACAACACCGCCATTACACACTCGAACACAACACCGTCATTGCACAATCAAAAACAATGTCAATACACACTCAAACACAACACCGTCATTGCACACTCAAACACAATGTCAATACACACTCAAACACAACACCGTCATTACACACTCAAACACAACACCGTCATTGCACACTCAAACACAATGTCAATACACACTCAAACACAACACCGTCATTGCACACTCAAACACAATGTCAATACACACTCAAGCACAACACCGTAATTACACACTCAAACACAACACTGTCATTGCACACTCTAACACAATGTCAATACACACTCAAACACAACACCGTCATTGCACACTCAAACACAATGTCAATACACACTCAAACACAACACCGTCATTGCACAATCAAACACAATGTCAATACACACTCAAACACAACACCGTCATTGCACAATCAAACACAATGTCAATACACACTCAAACACAACACCGCCATTACACACTCAAACACAACACCGTCATTGCACACTCAAACACAATATCAATACACACTCAAACACAACACCGTCATTGCACAATCAAACACAATGTCAATACACACTCAAACACAACACCGCCATTACACGCTCAAACACAACACCGTCATTGCACACTCAAACACAATGTCAATACACACTCAAACACAACACCGTCATTGCACAATCAAACACAATATCAATACACACTCAAACA
The DNA here is from genome assembly GCF_033978795.1 of Nerophis ophidion. NCBI lineage: Eukaryota > Metazoa > Chordata > Actinopteri > Syngnathiformes > Syngnathidae > Nerophis > Nerophis ophidion. Next base: position 35,476,425 of record NC_084638.1, on the reverse strand, counting down.
CAACACCGTCATTGCACAATCAAACACAATGTCAATACACACTCAAACACAACACCTTCATTGCACAATCAAACACAATGTCGATACACACTCAAACACAACACCGTCATTACACACTCAAACACAACACCGTCATTGCACACTCAAACACAATGTCAATACACACTCAAACACAACACCGTCATTGCACAATCAAACACAATGTCGATACACACTCAAACACAACACCGTCATTGCACACTCAAACACAATGTCAATACACACTCAAACACAACACCGTCATTGCACACTCAAACACAATGTCAATACACACTCAAGCACAACACCGTAATTACACACTCAAACACAACACTGTCATTGCACACTCTAACACAATGTCAATACACACTCAAACACAACACCGTCATTGCACACTCAAACACAATGTCAATACACACTCAAACACAACACCGTCATTGCACAATCAAACACAATGTCAATACACACTCAAACACAACACCGTCATTGCACAATCAAACACAATGTCAATACACACTCAAACACAACACCGCCATTACACACTCAAACACAACACCGTCATTGCACACTCAAACACAATATCAATACACACTCAAACACAACACCGTCATTGCACAATCAAACACAATGTCAATACACACTCAAACACAACACCGCCATTACACGCTCAAACACAACACCGTCATTGCACACTCAAACACAATGTCAATACACACTCAAACACAACACCGTCATTGCACAATCAAACACAATATCAATACACACTCAAACACAACACCGTCATTGCACAATCAAACACAATGTCAATACACACTCAAACACAACACCTTCATTGCACAATCAAACACAATGTCGATACACACTCAAACACAACACCGTCATTACACACTCAAACACAACACCGTCATTGCACACTCAAACACAATGTCAATACACACTCAAACACAACACCGTCATTGCACAATCAAACACAATGTCGATACACACTCAAACACAACACCGTCATTGCACACTCAAACACAATGTCAATACACACTCAAACACAACACCGTCATTGCACACTCAAACACAATGTCAATACACACTCAAGCACAACACCGTAATTACACACTCAAACACAACACTGTCATTGCACACTCTAACACAATGTCAATACACACTCAAACACAACACCGTCATTGCACACTCAAACACAATGTCAATACACACTCAAACACAACACCGTCATTGCACAATCAAACACAATGTCAATACACACTCAAACACAACACCGTCATTGCACAATCAAACACAATGTCAATACACACTCAAACACAACACCGCCATTACACACTCAAACACAACACCGTCATTGCACACTCAAACACAATATCAATACACACTCAAACACAACACCGTCATTGCACAATCAAACACAATGTCAATACACACTCAAACACAACACCGCCATTACACGCTCAAACACAACACCGTCATTGCACACTCAAACACAATGTCAATACACACTCAAACACAACACCGTCATTGCACAATCAAACACAATATCAATACACACTCAAACACAACACCGTCATTGCACAATCAAACACAATGTCAATACACACTCAAACACAACACCGTCATTGCACAATCAAACACAATGTCGATACACACTCAAACACAACACCGTCATTACACACTCAAACACAACACCGTCATTGCACACTCAAACACAATGTCAATACACACTCAAACACAACACCGTCATTGCACAATCAAACACAATGTCGATACACACTCAAACACAACACCGTCATTGCACACTCAAACCCAATGTCAATACACACTCAAACACAACACCGTCATTGCACAATCAAAGACAATGTCAATACACACTCAAACACAACACCGTCATTGCACAATCAAACACAATTTCAATACACTCAAACACAACACCGTCATTGCACAATCAAACACAATGTCGATACACACTCAAACACAACACCGTCATTGCACACTCAAACACAATGTCAATACACACTCAAACACAACACCGTCATTGCACAATCAAACACAATGTCAATACACACTCAAACACAACACCGTCATTGCACAATCAAACACAATGTCAATACACACTCAAACACAACACCGTCATTGCACACTCAAACACAATGTCAATACACACTCAAACACAACACCGTCATTGCACAATCAAACACAATGTCAATACACACTCAAACACAACACCGTCATTGCACACTCAAACACAACAACCCCAATACACAATCAAACACACACTTAAACACACACATTGTCACACATTGTGTGTCAGAATTGGTATGACCACACAATAGCTCAATGATAACACTGTTGTTGGCTCCCACAGGTAGGATTACTTGTTTCTCAACAGTTGTTTTTCTCACTACCACAGGGCAAAACCTTCCTTGCGCAGGCACACCCTCCTGGTTTTGGAGTATACATATTTGGGTTTCGGCACCAGTCGCTAGACTAGATGGGACCGAGCCAAGTCTAAGACTACATGTGACCAATCTAAGACTAAGACTAGATGTGATCAATATAAGTCTAAGAATAGATGTGATCCATCTAAATGTAAGACTAGATGTGACCGATCTAAGTCTAAGACTAGATGTGACCGATCTAAGTCTATGACTAGATGTGACCGATCTAAATCTAAGACTAGATGTGACTGATCTAAGTCTAAGACTAGATGTGACCGATCTAAGTCTATGACTAGATGTGACCAATCTAAGTGTAAGACTAGATGTGACCAGTCTAAGTCTAAGACTAGATGTGACCGATCTAAGTCTAGGACTAGATGTGACCAAAATTAAGGCCAAGACTACACGGGACCAATCTAAGTCTGAGACTAGATGTGACCAATCTAAGTCTAAGACTAGATGTGACCGATCTAAGTCTATGACTAGATGTGACCGATCTAAATCTAAGACTAGATGTGACTGATCTAAGTCTAAGACTAGATGTGACCGATCTAAGTCTATGACTAGATGTGACCAATCTAAGTGTAAGACTAGATGTGACCAGTCTAAGTCTAAGACTAGATGTGACCGATCTAAGTCTAGGACTAGATGTGACCAAAATTAAGGCCAAGACTACACGGGACCAATCTAAGTCTGAGACTAGATGTGACCAATCTAAGTCTAAGACTAGATGTGACCGATCTAAGTCTATGACTAGATGTGACCAATCTAAGTGTAAGACTAGATGTGACCAGTCTAAGTCTAAGACTAGATGTGACCGATCTAAGTCTAGGACTAGATGTGACCAAAATTAAGGCCAAGACTACACGGGACCAATCTAAGTCTGAGACTAGATGTGACCAATCTAAGTCTAAGACTAGATGTGACCGATCTAAGTCTAAGAATAGATGTGACCAATCTGAGTCTAAGACTAGATGTGACCAATCTAAGTCTAAGACTAGATGTGACCAATCTAAGTCTAAGACTGGATGTGACCAATCTAAGTCTAAGACTAGATGTGACCAGTCTAAGTCTAAGACTAGATGTGACCAATCTAAGTCTAAGACTAGATGTGACCAATCTAAGTCTAAGACTAGATGTGACCGATCTAAGTCTAAGACTAGATGTGACCGATCTAAGTCTATGACTAGATGTGACCGATCTAAATCTAAGACTAGATGTGACTGATCTAAGTCTAAGACTAGATGTGACCGATCTAAGTCTATGACTAGATGTGACCAATCTAAGTCTAAGACTAGATGTGACCGATCTAAGTCTAGGACTAGATGTGACCAAAATTAAGGCCAAGACTACATGGGACCAATCTAAGTCTAAGACTAGATGTGACCAGTCTAAGTCTAAGACTAGATGTGACCAATCTAAGTCCAAGACTAGATGTGAGCAGTCTAAGTCTAAGACTAGATGTGAGCAGTCTAAGTCTAAGACTAGATGTGTGTCATCACCACTGACTAGTTGTAATAGTGAGGACAACATGCTAACCACAACATATGCTAATAGTATGCAAATGACAACAGATAAGTGCAGCCTCCTTTTATTGCAGACTTTCCTGATACATACAACTTTTACACACACACACACACACACACACACACACACACACACACACACACACACACACACACACACACACACACACACACACACACACACAGACAATAACTTTATTTGTTCTGTGTGTGTGTGTGTGTGTGTGTGTGTGTGTGTGTGTGTGTGTGTGTGTGTGTGTGTGTGTGTGTGTGTGTGTGTGTGTGTGTGTGTGTGTGTCCATGGCCTTTCCAACCCCCCCAAGTTTGTAAGGACAACTTTATTGGAAAGCACAGAGTCACAAAGTTACTGTGCGGCTGCAATAATAAGAAAAGGTCCTAAAGTCCCAGGACAGGACGCCAGGAGCATCAACAACACCCGACCTAAAAGCAAGAAAATCTCTTCGCATGTCTGGCATGTCTGGCATGTCTGGCATGTCTGGCATGTCTGGCATGTCTGGCATGGGTCGCAGGTGCACCGTTGTGATTGGAAATCATCATAATAGTAAATAATCATTAAAATAGTAAATAATAATGCATGACTTGAATATGCACTATTGGGGACCAGGCAGGCTCATTCTGCAAACATTGAACATAAACCACGACGACGTAAGACTTGAAGAGTGAACATAAACCACGACAACGTAAGACTTGAAGATTGAACATAAACCATAACAACGTAAGACTTGAACACTGATTGTAAACCATGACAACGTAAGACTTGAACATTGACCATAGACTATGACAAGGTACGACTTGAACATTGAACATAAACCATGACAACACAAGACTTGAACATTGAACATAAACCATGACAAGGTAAGACTTGAACATTAAACATAAACCGTGACAAGGTAAGACTTGAACACTGATCATAAACCATGACAACGTAAGACTTGAACATTGACCATAGACTATGACAAGGTACGACTTGAACATTGAACATAAACCATGACAACACAAGACTTGAACATTGAACATAAACCATGACAAGGTAAGACTTGAACATTACACATTAACCATGACAAGGTAAGACTTGAACATTGAACATAAACCATGACAACACAAGACTTTAACATTGAACATAAACCATGACAAGGTAAGACTTGAACATCGAACAAAAACCATGACAACATAAGACTTGAAGATTGAACATAAACCATGACAACGTAAGACTTGAAGATTGAACATAAACCATGACAACGTAAGACTTGAAGATTGAACATAAACCATGACAACGTAAGCCTTGAAGATTGAACATAAACCATGACAACGTAAGACTTGAAGACTGAACATAAACCATGACAACGTAAGACTTGAACATTGAACATAAACTATGACAATGTAAGACTTGAAGATTGAACATAAACCATGACAACGTAAGACTTGAAGATTGAACATAAACCATGACAACGTAAGCCTTGAAGATTGAACATAAACCATGACAATGTAAGACTTGAAGACTGAACATAAACCATGACAACGTAAGACTTGAACATTGAACATAAACCATGACAATGTAAGACTTGAAGATTGAACATAAACCCTGACAACGTAAGACTTGAAGATTGAACATAAACCATGACAGCGTAAGACTTGAAGATTGAACATAAACCATGACAACGTAAGCCTTGAAGATTGAACATAAACCATGACAACGTAAGACTTGAAGATTGAACATAAACCATGACAATGTAAGACTTGAAGATTGAACATAAACCATGACAATGTAAGACTTGAAGATTGAACATACACCATGACAATGTAAGACTTGAAGATTGAACATAAACCATGACAACGTAAGACTTGAAGATTGAACATAAACCATGACAGCGTAAGACTTGAAGATTGAACATAAACCATGACAACGTAAGCCTTGAAGATTGAACATAAACCATGACAACGTAAGACTTGAAGATTGAACATAAACCATGACAGCGTAAGACTTGAAGATTGAACATAAACCATGACAACGTAAGCCTTGAAGATTGAACATAAACCATGACAACGTAAGACTTGAAGATTGAACATAAACCATGACAATGTAAGACTTGAAGATTGAACATAAACCATGACAATGTAAGACTTGAAGATTGAACATACACCATGACAATGTAAGACTTGAAGATTGAACATAAACCATGACAACGTAAGACTTGAAGATTGAACATAAACCATGACAGCGTAAGACTTGAAGATTGAACATAAACCATGACAACGTAAGCCTTGAAGATTGAACATAAACCATGACAACGTAAGACTTGAAGATTGAACATAAACCATGACAATGTAAGACTTGAAGATTGAACATAAACCATGACAATGTAAGACTTGAAGATTGAACATACACCATGACAATGTAAGACTTGAAGATTGAACATAAACCATGACAATGTAAGACTTGAAGATTGAACATAAACCATGACAATGTAAGACTTGAAGATTGAACATAAACCATGACAATGTAAGACTTGAAGATTGAACATACACCATGACAATGTAAGACTTGAAGATTGAACATAAACCATGACAATGTAAGACTTGAAGATTGAACATAAACCATGACAATGTAAGACTTGAAGATTGAACATAAACCATGACAATGTAAGACTTGAAGATTGAACATAAAGCAGGATCGCAGTGAGACCTGCCTGAGGGAGTGTGTGGTCAAATGAGAGCTTCATTAGGAGACGGAACATAATAAATGTCTGCTGCCTGGCCAACAGTCCCAGGAGTTATCATTAAAACTGGACTATTGTGTGCAACTAAAACTAACCCTTTTGTTTCCTGTCACTTCTAGCACAAGTCCACTCTCTCCACTTGCAGCACAACTAGAAGAAACCACATGTCTGACACACACTCTACTCCAAATATACAACATCATATGGACCAAAAATTACTTCATGTTTATATGATGGCATGAAGGCATGATGGCATGATGGCATGAAGGCATGAAGGCATGAAGGCATGATGGCATGATGGCATGAAGGCATGAAGGCATGAAGGTATGATGACATGAAGGCATGATGGCATGATGGCATGATGGCATGATGGCATGAAGGCATGATGGCATGAAGGCATGAAGGCATGAAAGCATGATGGCATGATGGCATGAAGGCATGATGACATGATGGCATAATGACATGAAGGCATGATGGCATGATGACATGATGGCATGAAGGCATGAAGGCATGAAGGCATGAAGGCATGATGGCATGATGACATGATGGCATGAAGGCATGAAGGCATGAAGGCATGAAGGCATGATGGCATGATGACATGATGACATGATGGCATGAAGGCATGAAGGCATGAAGGCATGAAGGCATGATGGCATGATGACATGATGGCATGAAGGCATGTTGACATGATGACATGTTGACATGAAGGCATGATGGCATGAAGGCATGAAAATAACATAGTATTTATTGTTTTAAAAGAGACAAACTACAACAATTGGTCAAGTTACTTTTACTAACACTAATAGTGTTTATTCTTTAAAGGAGACAAACTACAACAATTGTTCAAGTAACTTTTACTTACCCTAATAGTGTTTATTCAATAAAGGAGACAAATTACAACAATTAGTCAAGTTACTTTTACTTACCCTAATAGTGTTTATTCAATAAAGGAGACAAACTACAACAATTAGTCAAGTTACTTTTACTTACCCTAATAGTGTTTATTCAATAAAGGAGACAAACTACAACAATTAGTCAAGTTACTTTTACAAACACTAATAGTGTTTATTCTTTAAAGGAGACACACTACAACAATTAGTCAAGTTACTTTTACAAACACTAATAGTGTTTATTCTTTAAAGGAGACAAACTACAACAATTAGTCAAGTTACTTTTACAAACACTAATAGTGTTTATTCTTTAAAGGAGACAAACTACAACAATTAGTCAAGTTACTTTTACTTACCCTAATAGTGTTTATTCAATAAAGGAGACAAACTACAACAATTAGTCAAGTTACTTTTACAAACACTAATAGTGTTTATTCTTTAAAGGAGACAAACTACAACAATTAGTCAAGTTACTTTTACTTACCCTAATAGTGTTTATTCAATAATGGAGACAAACTACAACAATTAGTCAAGTTACTTTTACAAACACTAATAGTGTTTATTCTTTAAAGGAGACAAACTACAACAATTAGTGAAGTTACTTTTACAAACACTAGTAGTGTTTATTCTTTAAAGAAGACAAACTACAACAATTAGTCAAGTTACTTTTACTAACACTAATAGTGTTTATTCTTTAAAGGAGACAAACTACAACAATTAGTCAAGTTACTTTTACTTACCCTAATAGTGTTTATTCAATAATGGAGACAAACTACAACAATTAGTCAAGTTACTTTTACAAACACTAATAGTGTTTATTCTTTAAAGGAGACAAACTACAACAATTAGTGAAGTTACTTTTACAAACACTTGTAGTGTTTATTCTTTAAAGGAGACAAACTACAACAATTAGTCAAGTTACTTTTACTTACCCTAATAGTGTTTATTCAATAAAGGAGACAAATTACAACAATTAGTCAAGTTACTTTTACTTACCCTAATAGTGTTTATTCTTTAAAGGGGACAAACTACAACAATTAGTCAAGTTACTTTTACAAAAACTAATAGTGTTTATTCTTTAAAGGAGACAAACTACAACAATTAGTCAAGTTACTTTTACTTACCCTAATAGTGTTTATTCAATAAAGGAGACAAATTACAACAATTAGTCAAGTTACTTTTACTTACCCTAATAGTGTTTATTCAATAAAGGAGACAAACTACAACAATTGTTCAAGTAACTTTTACTTACCCTAATAGTGTTTATTCAATAAAGGAGACAAATTACAACAATTAGTCAAGTTACTTTTACTTACCCTAATAGTGTTTATTCTTTAAAGGGGACAAACTACAACAATTAGTCAAGTTACTTTTACAAACACTAATAGTGTTTATTCTTTAAAGGAGACAAACTACAACAATTAGTCAAGTTACTTTTACTTACCCTAATAGTGTTTATTCAATAAAGGAGACAAATTACAACAATTAGTCAAGTTACTTTTACTTACCCTAATAGTGTTTATTCAATAAAGGAGACAAACTACAACAATTGTTCAAGTAACTTTTACTTACCCTAATAGTGTTTATTCAATAAAGGAGACAAACTACAACAATTAGTCAAGTTACTTTTACAAACACTAATAGTGTTTATTCTTTAAAGGAGACACACTACAACAATTAGGCAAGTTACTTTTACAAACACTAATAGTGTTTATTCTTTAAAGGAGACAAACTACAACAATTAGTCAAGTTACTTTTACAAACACTAATAGTGTTTATTCTTTAAAGGAGACAAACTACAACAATTAGTCAAGTTACTTTTACTTACCCTAATAGTGTTTATTCAATAAAGGAGACAAACTACAACAATTGGTCAAGTTACTTTTACTAACACTAATAGTGTTTATTCTTTAAAGGAGACACACTACAACAATTAGGCAAGTTACTTTTACAAACACTAATAGTGTTTATTCTTTAAAGGAGACAAACTACAACAATTAGTCAAGTTACTTTTACAAACACTAATAGTGTTTATTCTTTAAAGGAGACAAACTACAACAATTAGTCAAGTTACTTTTACTTACCCTAATAGTGTTTATTCAATAATGGAGACAAACTACAACAATTAGTCAAGTTACTTTTACAAACACTAATATTGTTTATTCTTTAAAGGAGACAAACTACAACAATTAGTCAAGTTACTTTTACTTACCCTAATAGTGTTTATTCAATAATGGAGACAAACTACAACAATTAGTCAAGTTACTTTTACAAACACTAATAGTGTTTATTCTTTAAAGGAGACAAACTACAACAATTAGTGAAGTTACTTTTACAAACACTAGTAGTGTTTATTCTTTAAAGGAGACAAACTACAACAATTAGTCAAGATACTTTTACTAACACTAATAGTGTTTATTCTTTAAAGGAGACAAACTACAACAATTAGTCAAGTTACTTTTACTTACCCTAATAGTGTTTATTCAATAATGGAGACAAACTACAACAATTAGTCAAGTTACTTTTACAAACACTAATAGTGTTTATTCTTTAAAGGAGACAAACTACAACAATTTGTGAAGTTACTTTTACAAACACTAGTAGTGTTTATTCTTTAAAGGAGACAAACTACAACAATTAGTCAAGTTACTTTTACTAACACTAATAGTGTTTATTCTTTAAAGGAGACAAACTACAACAATTAGTCAAGTTACTTTTACAAACACTAATAGTGTTTATTCTTTAAAGGGGACAAACTACAACAATTAGTCAAGTTACTTTTACAAACACTAATAGTGTTTATTCTTTAAAGGAGACAAACTACAACAATTAGTCAAGTTACTTTTACAAACACTAATAGTGTTTATTCTTTAAAGGAGACAAACTACAAAAATTAGCCAAGTTACTTTTACAAACACTAATAGTGTTTATTCTTAAAAGGAGACAAACTACAACAATTAGCCAAGTTACTTTTACAAACACTAATAGTGTTTATTCTTTAAAGGAGACAAACAACAACAATTGGTCAAGTTACTTTTACAAACACTAATAGTGTTTATTCTTTAAAGGAGACAAACTACAACAATTGGTCAAGTTACTTTTACTAACACTAATAGTGTTTATTCTTTAAAGGAGACAAACTACAACAATTAGTCAAGTTACTTTCACAAACACTAATAGTGTTTATTCTTTAAAGGAGACAAACTACAACAATTGGTCAAGTTACTTTTACTAACACTAATAGTGTTTATTCTTTAAAGGAGACAAACTACAACAATTAGTCAAGTTACTTTTACTAACACTAATAGTGTTTATTCTTTAAAGGAGACAAACTACAACAATTAGTCAAGTTACTTTTACTAACACTAATAGTGTTTATTCTTTAAAGGAGACAAACTACAACAATTAGTCAAGTTACTTTTACAAACACTAATAGTGTTTATTCTTTAAAGGAGACACACTACAACAATTAGTCAAGTTACTTTTACAAACACTAATAGTGTTTATTCTTTAAAGGAGACAAACTACAACAATTAGTCAAGTTACTTTTACAAACACTAATAGTGTTTATTCTTTAAAGGAGACAAACTACAACAATTAGTCAAGTTACTTTTACAAACACTAATAGTGTTTATTCTTTAAAGGAGACAAACTACAACAATTAGTCAAGTTACTTTTACAAACACTAATAGTGTTTATTCTTTAAAGGAGACAAACTACAACAATTAGTCAAGTTACTTTTACTTACCCTAATAGTGTTTATTCAATAAAGGAGACAAACTACAACAATTAGTCAAGTTACTTTTACAAACACTAATAGTGTTTATTCTTTAAAGGAGACAAACTACAACAATTAGTCAAGTTACTTTTACTTACCCTAATAGTGTTTATTCAATAATGGAGACAAACTACAACAATTAGTCAAGTTACTTTTACAAACACTAATAGTGTTTATTCTTTAAAGGAGACAAACTACAACAATTAGTGAAGTTACTTTTACAAACACTAGTAGTGTTTATTCTTTAAAGAAGACAAACTACAACAATTAGTCAAGTTACTTTTACTAACACTAATAGTGTTTATTCTTTAAAGGAGACAAACTACAACAATTAGTCAAGTTACTTTTACTTACCCTAATAGTGTTTATTCAATAATGGAGACAAACTACAACAATTAGTCAAGTTACTTTTACAAACACTAATAGTGTTTATTCTTTAAAGGAGACAAACTACAACAATTAGTGAAGTTACTTTTACAAACACTAGTAGTGTTTATTCTTTAAAGGAGACAAACTACAACAATTAGTCAAGTTACTTTTACTTACCCTAATAGTGTTTATTCAATAAAGGAGACAAATTACAACAATTAGTCAAGTTACTTTTACTTACCCTAATAGTGTTTATTCTTTAAAGGGGACAAACTACAACAATTAGTCAAGTTACTTTTACAAAAACTAATAGTGTTTATTCTTTAAAGGAGACAAACTACAACAATCAGTCAAGTTACTTTTACTTACCCTAATAGTGTTTATTCAATAAAGGAGACAAATTACAACAATTAGTCAAGTTACTTTTACTTACCCTAATAGTGTTTATTCAATAAAGGAGACAAACTACAACAATTGTTCAAGTAACTTTTACTTACCCTAATAGTGTTTATTCAATAAAGGAGACAAATTACAACAATTAGTCAAGTTACTTTTACTTACCCTAATAGTGTTTATTCTTTAAAGGGGACAAACTACAACAATTAGTCAAGTTACTTTTACAAACACTAATAGTGTTTATTCTTTAAAGGAGACAAACTACAACAATTAGTCAAGTTACTTTTACTTACCCTAATAGTGTTTATTCAATAAAGGAGACAAATTACAACAATTAGTCAAGTTACTTTTACTTACCCTAATAGTGTTTATTCAATAAAGGAGACAAACTACAACAATTGTTCAAGTAACTTTTACTTACCCTAATAGTGTTTATTCAATAAAGGAGACAAACTACAACAATTAGTCAAGTTACTTTTACAAACACTAATAGTGTTTATTCTTTAAAGGAGACACACTACAACAATTAGGCAAGTTACTTTTACAAACACTAATAGTGTTTATTCTTTAAAGGAGACAAACTACAACAATTAGTCAAGTTACTTTTACAAACACTAATAGTGTTTATTCTTTAAAGGAGACAAACTACAACAATTAGTCAAGTTACTTTTACTTACCCTAATAGTGTTTATTCAATAAAGGAGACAAACTACAACAATTGGTCAAGTTACTTTTACTAACACTAATAGTGTTTATTCTTTAAAGGAGACAAACTACAACAATTAGGCAAGTTACTTTTACAAACACTAATAGTGTTTATTCTTTAAAGGAGACAAACTACAACAATTAGTCAAGTTACTTTTACAAACACTAATAGTGTTTATTCTTTAAAGGAGACAAACTACAACAATTAGTCAAGTTACTTTTACTTACCCTAATAGTGTTTATTCAATAATGGAGACAAACTACAACAATTAGTCAAGTTACTTTTACAAACACTAATATTGTTTATTCTTTAAAGGAGACAAACTACAACAATTAGTCAAGTTACTTTTACTTACCCTAATAGTGTTTATTCAATAATGGAGACAAACTACAACAATTAGTCAAGTTACTTTTACAAACACTAATAGTGTTTATTCTTTAAAGGAGACAAACTACAACAATTAGTGAAGTTACTTTTACAAACACTAGTAGTGTTTATTCTTTAAAGGAGACAAACTACAACAATTAGTCAAGATACTTTTACTAACACTAATAGTGTTTATTCTTTAAAGGAGACAAACTACAACAATTAGTCAAGTTACTTTTACTTACCCTAATAGTGTTTATTCAATAATGGAGACAAACTACAACAATTAGTCAAGTTACTTTTACAAACACTAATAGTGTTTATTCTTTAAAGGAGACAAACTACAACAATTTGTGAAGTTACTTTTACAAACACTAGTAGTGTTTATTCTTTAAAGGAGACAAACTACAACAATTAGTCAAGTTACTTTTACTAACACTAATAGTGTTTATTCTTTAAAGGAGACAAACTACAACAATTAGTCAAGTTACTTTTACAAACACTAATAGTGTTTATTCTTTAAAGGGGACAAACTACAACAATTAGTCAAGTTACTTTTACAAACACTAATAGTGTTTATTCTTTAAAGGAGACAAACTACAACAATTAGTCAAGTTACTTTTACAAACACTAATAGTGTTTATTCTTTAAAGGAGACAAACTACAAAAATTAGCCAAGTTACTTTTACAAACACTAATAGTGTTTATTCTTAAAAGGAGACAAACTACAACAATTAGCCAAGTTACTTTTACAAACACTAATAGTGTTTATTCTTTAAAGGAGACAAACAACAACAATTGGTCAAGTTACTTTTACAAACACTAATAGTGTTTATTCTTTAAAGGAGACAAACTACAACAATTGGTCAAGTTACTTTTACTAACACTAATAGTGTTTATTCTTTAAAGGAGACAAACTACAACAATTAGTCAAGTTACTTTCACAAACACTAATAGTGTTTATTCTTTAAAGGAGACAAACTACAACAATTGGTCAAGTTACTTTTACTAACACTAATAGTGTTTATTCTTTAAAGGAGACAAACTACAACAATTAGTCAAGTTACTTTTACTAACACTAATAGTGTTTATTCTTTAAAGGAGACAAACTACAACAATTAGTCAAGTTACTTTTACTAACACTAATAGTGTTTATTCTTTAAAGGAGACAAACTACAACAATTAGTCAAGTTACTTTTACAAACACTAATAGTGTTTATTCTATAAAGGAGACAAACTACAACAATTAGTCAAGTTACTTTTACAAACACTAATAGTGTTTATTCTTTAAAGGGGACAAACTACAACAATTAGTCAAGTTACTTTTACTAACACTAATAGTGTTTATTCTTTAAAGGAGACAAACTACAACAATTAGTCAAATTACTTTAACAAACACTAATAGTGTTTATTCTTTAAAGGAGACAAACTACAACAATTGTTCAAGTTACTTTTACTTACCCTAATAGTGTTTATTCAATAAAGGAGACAAACTACAACAATTAGTCAAGTTACTTTTACAAACACTAATAGTGTTTTTTCTTTAAAGGAGACAAATTACAACAATTAGTCAAGTTACTTTTACTAACACTAATGGTGTTTTTTCTTTAAAGGAGACAAACAACAACAATTGGTCAAGTTACTTTTACTAACACTAATAGTGTTTATTCTTTAAAGGAGACAAACTACAACAATTAGTCAAGTTACTTGAACTAACACTAATAGTGTTTTTTCTTTAAAGGAGACAAACTAGAACAATTAGTCAAGTTACTTTTACAAACACTAATAGTGTTTATTCTTTAAAGGAGACAAACTACAACAATTAGTCAAGTTACTTTTACAAACACTAATAGTGTTTATTCTTTAAAGGAGACAAACTACAACAATTAGTCAAGTTACTTTTACCAACATTAATAGTGTTTATTCTGTAAAGGAGACAAACTACAACAATTAGTCAAGTTACTTTTACAAACACTAATAGTGTTTTTTCTTTAAAGGAGACAAACTAGAACAATTAGTCAAGTTACTTTTACTAACACTAATAGTGTTTATTCTTTAAAGGAGACAAACTAGAACAATTAGTCAAGTTACTTTTACAAACACTAATAGTGTTTTTTCTTTAAAGGAGACAAACTACAACAATTAGTCAAGTTACTTGAACTAACACTAATAGTGTTTTTTCTTTAAAGGAGACAAACTAGAACAATTAGTCAAGTTACTTTTACAAACACTAATAGTGTTTATTCTTTAAAGGAGACAAACTACAACAATTAGTCAAGTTACTTTTACAAACACTAATAGTGTTTATTCTTTAAAGGAGACAAACTACAACAATTAGTCAAGTTACTTTTACCAACATTAATAGTGTTTATTCTGTAAAGGAGACAAACTACAACAATTAGTCAAGTTACTTTTACAAACACTAATAGTGTTTTTTCTTTAAAGGAGACAAACTAGAACAATTAGTCAAGTTACTTTTACTAACACTAATAGTGTTTATTCTTTAAAGGAGACAAACTAGAACAATTAGTCAAGTTACTTTTACAAACACTAATAGTGTTTTTTCTTTAAAGGAGACAAACTAGAACAATTAGTCAAGTTACTTTTACAAACACTAGTAGTGTTTATTCTTTAAAGGAGACAAACTAGAACAATTAGTCAAGTTACTTGAACTAACACTAATAGTGTTTTTTCTTTAAAGGAGACAAACTAGAACAATTAGTCAAGTTACTTTTACCAACATTAATAGTGTTTATTCTTTAAAGGAGACAAACTACAACAATTAGTCAAGTTACTTTTACAAACACTAATAGTGTTTATTCTTTAAAGGAGACAAACTAGAACAATTAGTCAAGTTACTTTTACAAACACTAATAGTGTTTATTCTTTAAAGGAGACAAACTAGAACAATTAGTCAAGTTACTTTTACAAACACTAATAGTGTTTTTTCTTTAAAGGAGACAAACTAGAACAATTAGTCAAGTTACTTGAACTAACACTAATAGTGTTTTTTCTTTAAAGGAGACAAACTAGAACAATTAGTCAAGTTACTTTTACTAACACTAATAGTGTTTATTCTTTAAAGGAGACAAACTAGAACAATTAGTCAAGTTACTTTTACAAACACTAATAGTGTTTATTCTTTAAAGGAGACAAACTAGAACAATTAGTCAAGTTACTTGAACTAACACTAATAGTGTTTTTTCTTTAAAGGAGACAAACTAGAACAATTAGTCAAGTTACTTTTACCAACATTAATAGTGTTTATTCTTTAAAGGAGACAAACTACAACAATTAGTCAAGTTACTTTTACAAACACTAATAGTGTTTATTCTTTAAAGGAGACAAACTAGAACAATTAGTCAAGTTACTTGAACTAACACTAATAGTGTTTTTTCTTTAAAGGAGACAAACTAGAACAATTAGTCAAGTTACTTTTACCAACATTAATAGTGTTTATTCTTTAAAGGAGACAAACTACAACAATTAGTCAAGTTACTTTTACAAACACTAATAGTGTTTATTCTTTAAAGGAGACAAACTAGAACAATTAGTCAAGTTACTTTTACTAACACTAATAGTGTTTATTCTTTAAAGGAGACAAACTACAACAATTAGTCAAGTTACTTTTACAAACACTAATAGTGTTTATTCTTTAAAGGAGACAAACTACAACAATTAGTCAAGTTACTTTTACTTACCCTAATAGTGTTTATTCAATAAAGGAGACAAACTACAACAATTAGTCAAGTTACTTTTACAAACACTAATAGTGTTTATTCTTTAAAGGAGACAAACTACAACAATTAGTCAAGTTACTTTTACTTACCCTAATAGTGTTTATTCAATAATGGAGACAAACTACAACAATTAGTCAAGTTACTTTTACAAACACTAATAGTGTTTATTCTTTAAAGGAGACAAACTACAACAATTAGTCAAGTTACTTTTACAAACACTAATATTGTTTATTCTTTAAAGGAGACAAACTACAACAATTAGTCAAGTTACTTTTACTTACCCTAATAGTGTTTATTCAATAATGGAGACAAACTACAACAATTAGTCAAGTTACTTTTACAAACACTAATAGTGTTTATTCTTTAAAGGAGACAAACTACAACAATTAGTGAAGTTACTTTTACAAACACTAGTAGTGTTTATTCTTTAAAGGAGACAAACTACAACAATTAGTCAAGATACTTTTACTAACACTAATAGTGTTTATTCTTTAAAGGAGACAAACTACAACAATTAGTCAAGTTACTTTTACTTACCCTAATAGTGTTTATTCAATAATGGAGACAAACTACAACAATTAGTCAAGTTACTTTTACAAACACTAATAGTGTTTATTCTTTAAAGGAGACAAACTACAACAATTTGTGAAGTTACTTTTACAAACACTAGTAGTGTTTATTCTTTAAAGGAGACAAACTACAACAATTAGTCAAGTTACTTTTACAAACACTAGTAGTGTTTATTCTTTAAAGGAGACAAACTACAACAATTAGTCAAGTTACTTTTACAAACACTAATAGTGTTTATTCTTTAAAGGGGACAAACTACAACAATTAGTCAAGTTACTTTTACAAACACTAATAGTGTTTATTCTTTAAAGGAGACAAACTACAACAATTAGTCAAGTTACTTTTACAAACACTAATAGTGTTTATTCTTTAAAGGAGACAAACTACAAAAATTAGCCAAGTTACTTTTACAAACACTAATAGTGTTTATTCTTAAAAGGAGACAAACTACAACAATTAGCCAAGTTACTTTTACAAACACTAATAGTGTTTATTCTTTAAAGGAGACAAACAACAACAATTGGTCAAGTTACTTTTACAAACACTAATAGTGTTTATTCTTTAAAGGAGACAAACTACAACAATTGGTCAAGTTACTTTTACTAACACTAATAGTGTTTATTCTTTAAAGGAGACAAACTACAACAATTAGTCAAGTTACTTTTACTAACACTAATAGTGTTTATTCTTTAAAGGAGACAAACTACAACAATTAGTCAAGTTACTTTTACTAACACTAATAGTGTTTATTCTTTAAAGGAGACAAACTACAACAATTAGTCAAGTTACTTTTACAAACACTAATAGTGTTTATTCTATAAAGGAGACAAACTACAACAATTAGTCAAGTTACTTTTACAAACACTAATAGTGTTTATTCTTTAAAGGGGACAAACTACAACAATTAGTCAAGTTACTTTTACTAACACTAATAGTGTTTATTCTTTAAAGGAGACAAACTACAACAATTAGTCAAATTACTTTAACAAACACTAATAGTGTTTATTCTTTAAAGGAGACAAACTACAACAATTGTTCAAGTTACTTTTACTTACCCTAATAGTGTTTATTCAATAAAGGAGACAAACTACAACAATTAGTCAAGTTACTTTTACAAACACTAATAGTGTTTTTTCTTTAAAGGAGACAAATTACAACAATTAGTCAAGTTACTTTTACTAACACTAATGGTGTTTTTTCTTTAAAGGAGACAAACAACAACAATTGGTCAAGTTACTTGAACTAACACTAATGGTGTTTTTTCTTTAAAGGAGACAAACAACAACAATTGGTCAAGTTACTTTTACTAACACTAATAGTGTTTATTCTTTAAAGGAGACAAACTACAACAATTAGTCAAGTTACTTGAACTAACACTAATAGTGTTTTTTCTTTAAAGGAGACAAACTAGAACAATTAGTCAAGTTACTTTTACAAACACTAATAGTGTTTATTCTTTAAAGGAGACAAACTACAACAATTAGTCAAGTTACTTTTACAAACACTAATAGTGTTTATTCTTTAAAGGAGACAAACTACAACAATTAGTCAAGTTACTTTTACCAACATTAATAGTGTTTATTCTGTAAAGGAGACAAACTACAACAATTAGTCAAGTTACTTTTACAAACACTAATAGTGTTTTTTCTTTAAAGGAGACAAACTAGAACAATTAGTCAAGTTACTTTTACTAACACTAATAGTGTTTATTCTTTAAAGGAGACAAACTAGAACAATTAGTCAAGTTACTTTTACAAACACTAATAGTGTTTTTTCTTTAAAGGAGACAAACTAGAACAATTAGTCAAGTTACTTTTACAAACACTAATAGTGTTTATTCTTTAAAGGAGACAAACTACAACAATTAGTCAAGTTACTTTTACAAACACTAATAGTGTTTATTCTTTAAAGGAGACAAACTAGAACAATTAGTCAAGTTACTTTTACCAACATTAATAGTGTTTATTCTTTAAAGGAGACAAACTACAACAATTAGTCAAGTTACTTTTACAAACACTAATAGTGTTTATTCTTTAAAGGAGACAAACTAGAACAATTAGTCAAGTTACTTTTACAAACACTAATAGTGTTTATTCTTTAAAGGAGACAAACTAGAACAATTAGTCAAGTTACTTTTACAAACACTAATAGTGTTTTTTCTTTAAAGGAGACAAACTAGAACAATTAGTCAAGTTACTTGAACTAACACTAATAGTGTTTTTTCTTTAAAGGAGACAAACTAGAACAATTAGTCAAGTTACTTTTACTAACACTAATAGTGTTTATTCTTTAAAGGAGACAAACTAGAACAATTAGTCAAGTTACTTGAACTAACACTAATAGTGTTTTTTCTTTAAAGGAGACAAACTAGAACAATTAGTCAAGTTACTTTTACCAACATTAATAGTGTTTATTCTTTAAAGGAGACAAACTACAACAATTAGTCAAGTTACTTTTACAAACACTAATAGTGTTTATTCTTTAAAGGAGACAAACTAGAACAATTAGTCAAGTTACTTGAACTAACACTAATAGTGTTTTTTCTTTAAAGGAGACAAACTAGAACAATTAGTCAAGTTACTTTTACCAACATTAATAGTGTTTATTCTTTAAAGGAGACAAACTACAACAATTAGTCAAGTTACTTTTACAAACACTAATAGTGTTTATTCTTTAAAGGAGACAAACTAGAACAATTAGTCAAGTTACTTTTACTAACACTAATAGTGTTTATTCTTTAAAGGAGACAAACTACAACAATTAGTCAAGTTACTTTTACAAACACTAATAGTGTTTATTCTTTAAAGGAGACAAACTACAACAATTAGTCAAGTTACTTTTACTTACCCTAATAGTGTTTATTCAATAAAGGAGACAAACTACAACAATTAGTCAAGTTACTTTTACAAACACTAATAGTGTTTATTCTTTAAAGGAGACAAACTACAACAATTAGTCAAGTTACTTTTACTTACCCTAATAGTGTTTATTCAATAATGGAGACAAACTACAACAATTAGTCAAGTTACTTTTACAAACACTAATAGTGTTTATTCTTTAAAGGAGACAAACTACAACAATTAGTGAAGTTACTTTTACAAACACTAGTAGTGTTTATTCTTTAAAGAAGACAAACTACAACAATTAGTCAAGTTACTTTTACTAACACTAATAGTGTTTATTCTTTAAAGGAGACAAACTACAACAATTAGTCAAGTTACTTTTACTTACCCTAATAGTGTTTATTCAATAAAGGAGACAAATTACAACAATTAGTCAAGTTACTTTTACTTACCCTAATAGTGTTTATTCTTTAAAGGGGACAAACTACAACAATTAGTCAAGTTACTTTTACAAAAACTAATAGTGTTTATTCTTTAAAGGAGACAAACTACAACAATTAGTCAAGTTACTTTTACTTACCCTAATAGTGTTTATTCAATAAAGGAGACAAATTACAACAATTAGTCAAGTTACTTTTACTTACCATAATAGTGTTTATTCAATAAAGGAGACAAACTACAACAATTGTTCAAGTAACTTTTACTTACCCTAATAGTGTTTATTCAATAAAGGAGACAAATTACAACAATTAGTCAAGTTACTTTTACTTACCCTAATAGTGTTTATTCTTTAAAGGGGACAAACTACAACAATTAGTCAAGTTACTTTTACAAACACTAATAGTGTTTATTCTTTAAAGGAGACAAACTACAACAATTAGTCAAGTTACTTTTACTTACCCTAATAGTGTTTATTCAATAAAGGAGACAAATTACAACAATTAGTCAAGTTACTTTTACTTACCCTAATAGTGTTTATTCAATAAAGGAGACAAACTACAACAATTGTTCAAGTAACTTTTACTTACCCTAATAGTGTTTATTCAATAAAGGAGACAAACTACAACAATTAGTCAAGTTACTTTTACAAACACTAATAGTGTTTATTCTTTAAAGGAGACACACTACAACAATTAGGCAAGTTACTTTTACAAACACTAATAGTGTTTATTCTTTAAAGGAGACAAACTACAACAATTAGTCAAGTTACTTTTACAAACACTAATAGTGTTTATTCTTTAAAGGAGACAAACTACAACAATTAGTCAAGTTACTTTTACTTACCCTAATAGTGTTTATTCAATAAAGGAGACAAACTACAACAATTGGTCAAGTTACTTTTACTAACACTAATAGTGTTTATTCTTTAAAGGAGACACACTACAACAATTAGGCAAGTTACTTTTACAAACACTAATAGTGTTTATTCTTTAAAGGAGACAAACTACAACAATTAGTCAAGTTACTTTTACAAACACTAATAGTGTTTATTCTTTAAAGGAGACAAACTACAACAATTAGTCAAGTTACTTTTACTTACCCTAATAGTGTTTATTCAATAATGGAGACAAACTACAACAATTAGTCAAGTTACTTTTACAAACACTAATAGTGTTTATTCTTTAAAGGAGACAAACTACAACAATTAGTCAAGTTACTTTTACAAACACTAATATTGTTTATTCTTTAAAGGAGACAAACTACAACAATTAGTCAAGTTACTTTTACTTACCCTAATAGTGTTTATTCAATAATGGAGACAAACTACAACAATTAGTCAAGTTACTTTTACAAACACTAATAGTGTTTATTCTTTAAAGGAGACAAACTACAACAATTAGTGAAGTTACTTTTACAAACACTAGTAGTGTTTATTCTTTAAAGGAGACAAACTACAACAATTAGTCAAGATACTTTTACTAACACTAATAGTGTTTATTCTTTAAAGGAGACAAACTACAACAATTAGTCAAGTTACTTTTACTTACCCTAATAGTGTTTATTCAATAATGGAGACAAACTACAACAATTAGTCAAGTTACTTTTACAAACACTAATAGTGTTTATTCTTTAAAGGAGACAAACTACAACAATTTGTGAAGTTACTTTTACAAACACTAGTAGTGTTTATTCTTTAAAGGAGACAAACTACAACAATTAGTCAAGTTACTTTTACTAACACTAATAGTGTTTATTCTTTAAAGGAGACAAACTACAACAATTAGTCAAGTTACTTTTACAAACACTAATAGTGTTTATTCTTTAAAGGGGACAAACTACAACAATTAGTCAAGTTACTTTTACAAACACTAATAGTGTTTATTCTTTAAAGGAGACAAACTACAACAATTAGTCAAGTTACTTTTACAAACACTAATAGTGTTTATTCTTTAAAGGAGACAAACTACAACAATTGGTCAAGTTACTTTTACAAACACTAATAGTGTTTATTCTTTAAAGGAGACAAACTACAACAATTGGTCAAGTTACTTTTACTAACACTAATAGTGTTTATTCTTTAAAGGAGACAAACTACAACAATTAGTCAAGTTACTTTCACAAACACTAATAGTGTTTATTCTTTAAAGGAGACAAACTACAACAATTGGTCAAGTTACTTTTACTAACACTAATAGTGTTTATTCTTTAAAGGAGACAAACTACAACAATTAGTCAAGTTACTTTTACTAACACTAATAGTGTTTATTCTTTAAAGGAGACAAACTACAACAATTAGTCAAGTTACTTTTACTAACACTAATAGTGTTTATTCTTTAAAGGAGACAAACTACAACAATTAGTCAAGTTACTTTTACAAACACTAATAGTGTTTATTCTATAAAGGAGACAAACTACAACAATTAGTCAAGTTACTTTTACAAACACTAATAGTGTTTATTCTTTAAAGGGGACAAACTACAACAATTAGTCAAGTTACTTGAACTAACACTAATAGTGTTTATTCTTTAAAGGAGACAAACTACAACAATTGTTCAAGTTACTTTTACTTACCCTAATAGTGTTTATTCAATAAAGGAGACAAACTACAACAATTAGTCAAGTTACTTTTACAAACACTAATAGTGTTTTTTCTTTAAAGGAGACAAATTACAACAATTAGTCAAGTTACTTTTACTAACACTAATGGTGTTTTTTCTTTAAAGGAGACAAACTACAACAATTAGTCAAGTTACTTTTACAAACACTAATAGTGTTTATTCTTTAAAGGAGACAAACTACAACAATTAGTCAAGTTACTTTTACAAACACTAATAGTGTTTATTCTTTAAAGGAGACAAACTAGAACAATTAGTCAAGTTACTTTTACAAACACTAATAGTGTTTTCTCTTTAAAGGAGACAAACTAGAACAATTAGTCAAGTTACTTGAACTAACACTAATAGTGTTTTTTCTTTAAAGGAGACAAACTAGAACAATTAGTCAAGTTACTTTTACTAACACTAATAGTGTTTATTCTTTAAAGGAGACAAACTAGAACAATTAGTCAAGTTACTTTTACAAACACTAATAGTGTTTATTCTTTAAAGGAGACAAACTAGAACAATTAGTCAAGTTACTTGAACTAACACTAATAGTGTTTTTTCTTTAAAGGAGACAAACTAGAACAATTAGTCAAGTTACTTTTACAAACACTAATAGTGTTTATTCTTTAAAGGAGACAAACTAGAACAATTAGTCAAGTTACTTGAACTAACACTAATAGTGTTTTTTCTTTAAAGGAGACAAACTAGAACAATTAGTCAAGTTACTTTTACCAACATTAATAGTGTTTATTCTTTAAAGGAGACAAACTACAACAATTAGTCAAGTTACTTTTACTAACACTTATAGTGTTTATTCTTTAAAGGAGACAAACTAGAACAATTAGTCAAGTTACTTTTACCAACATTAATAGTGTTTATTCTTTAAAGGAGACAAACTACAACAATTAGTCAAGTTACTTTTACAAACACTAATAGTGTTTATTCTTTAAAGGAGACAAACTAGAACAATTAGTCAAGTTACTTTTACTAACACTAATAGTGTTTATTCTTTAAAGGAGACAAACTACAACCATTAGTCAAGTTACTTTTACAAACACTAATAGTGTTTATTCTTTAAAGGAGACAAACTAGAACAATTAGTCAAGTTACTTTTACCAACATTAATAGTGTTTATTCTTTAAAGGAGACAAACTAGAACAATTAGTCAAGTTACTTTTACAAACACTAATAGTGTTTATTCTTTAAAGGAGACAAACTACAACAATTAGTCAAGTTACTTTTACCAACATTAATAGTGTTTATTCTTTAAAGGAGACAAACTAGAACAATTAGTCAAGTTACTTTTACAAACACTAATAGTGTTTATTCTTTAAAGGAGACAAACTACAACAATTAGTAAAGTTACTTTTACAAACACTAATAGTGTTTTTTCTTTAAAGGAGACAAACTAGAACAATTAGTCAAGTTACTTTTACAAACACTAATAGTGTTTATTCTTTAAAGGAGACAAACTAGAACAATTAGTCAAGTTACTTTTACAAACACTAATAGTGTTTTTTCTTTAAAGGAGACAAACTAGAACAATTAGTCAAGTTACTTTTACTAACACTAATAGTGTTTATTCTTTAAAGGAGACAAACTACAACAATTAGTCAAGTTACTTTTACAAACACTAATAGTGTTTATTCTTTAAAGGAGACAAACTACAACAATTAGTCAAGTTACTTTTACTAACACTAATAGTGTTTATTCTATAAAGGAGACAAACTACAACAATTAGTCAAGTTACTTTTACCAACACTAATAATATTTCTTGTTCAAAGGAGACACACTCCAAGGCTTAGTCCGTCACTTGCCCCCTTGACTATGGTTATATGTTCTTGGCAGCCGGTGGTTTGTGAAAGTGGATCATCAGGAGGGTTTTGACTGACGTCTTAGTCACTAAGAAAGTGGATCATCAGGAGGGTTTCGACTGTCGTCTTAGTCACTAAGAAAGTCGATCATCAGGGGGGTTTTGACTGATGTCTTAGTCACTGACTTGTGTCCAAGGGAGGCTGAGAGGGTTTTGCTTCATTTCCTGGCGTCCTGGCTTTGTTCTCCAGGAGGAAAAAGAGTGCTAGCTGATGCAGAAAGATGATGATGATGATGATGATGATGAAGATGAAGATGAAGATGAAGATGGCGTCCATGAAGCACTTTGCACCTGGACTTCAAATCTTCCTAAATAGAAAGTGTTGACTATGCAGATTTGCTCCGGGGGGGTTTCTGCATGGGAGAACATAACACCTGCCGCTAATTAGCTGTCAGCTCAAGTTGCCATCCACAGTGAAGACAATCCCCACTGCATGCCGTGCTAGAGACTAGAACTAGAACGTTCTATTGGGACACGTTCTGAATAAACAGCAAATGTGCATCTCGGAAGGAAATGAAGGACACTGCAGCTCAGCAACTTCACAATTCTCTCCACACACCCTCATCTTTTACCTGGTTTCTTCCCTCAGACTTAGTACTACCACTACTACTAGATTACTGACTTGGGTCCAAATATGTTCTGTCAGACTTACTACTACCACTACTACTAGATTACTGACTTGGATCCAAATATGTTCTGTCAGACTTACTACTACCACTACTACTAGATTACTGACTTGTGTCCAAATATGTTCTGTCAGACTTAGTACTACCACTACTACTAGATTACTGACTTGGGTCCAAATATGTTCTGTCAGACTTAGTACTACCACTACTACTAGATTACTGACTTGGGTCCAAATATGTTCTGTCAGACTTAGTACTACCACTACTACTAGATTACTGACTTGGGTCCAAATATGTTCTGTCAGACTTAGTACTACCACTACTACTAGATTACTGACTTGGGTCCAAATATGTTCTGTCAGACTTAGTACTACCACTACTACTAGATTACTGACTTGGGTCCAAATATGTTCTGTCAGACTTAGTACTACCACTACTACTAGATTACTGACTTGGGTCCAAATATGTTCTGTCAGACTTAGTACTACCACTACTACTAGATTACTGACTTGGGTCCAAATATGTTCTGTCAGACTTAGTACTACCACTACTACTAGATTACTGACTTGGGTCCAAATATGTTCCGTCAGACTTAGTACTACCACTACTACTAGATTACTGACTTGGGTCCAAATATGTTCTGTCAGACTTAGTACTACCACTACTACTAGATTACTGACTTGGGTCCAAATATGTTTTGTCAGACTTAGTACTACCACTACTACTAGATTACTGACTTGGGTCCAAATATGTTCTGTCAGACTTACTACTACCACTACTACTAGATTACTGACTTGTGTCCAAATATGTTCTGTCAGACTTAGTACTACCACTACTACTAGATTACTGACTTGGGTCCAAATATGTTTTGTCAGACTTAGTACTACCACTACTACTAGATTACTGACTTGTGTCCAAATATGTTCTGTCAGACTTACTACTACCACTACTACTAGATTACTGACTTGGGTCCAAATATGTTCTGTCAGACTTAGTACTACCACTACTACTAGATTACTGACTTGGGTCCAAATATGTTTTGTCAGACTTAGTACTACCACTACTACTAGATTACTGACTTGGGTCCAAATATGTTCTGTCAGACTTAGTACTACCACTACTACTAGATTACTGACTTGGGTCCAAATATGTTCTGTCAGACTTACTACTACCACTACTACTAGATTACTGACTTGTGTCCAAATATGTTCTGTCAGACTTAGTACTACCACTACTACTAGATTACTGACTTGGGTCCAAATATGTTTTGTCAGACTTAGTACTACCACTACTACTAGATTACTGACTTGGGTCCAAATATGTTCTGTCACACTTAGTACTACCACTACTACTAGATTACTGACTTGTGTCCAAATATGTTCTGTCAGACTTAGTACTACCACTACTACTAGATTACTGACTTGGGTCCAAATATGTTCTGTCAGACTTAGTACTACCACTACTACTAGATTACTGACTTGTGTCCAAATATGTTCTGTCAGACTTAGTACTACCACTACTACTAGATTACTGACTTGGGTCCAAATATGTTCTGTCAGACTTAGTACTACCACTACTACTAGATTACTGACTTGGGTCCAAATATGTTCTGTCAGACTTAGTACTACCACTACTACTAGATTACTGACTTGGGTCCAAATATGTTCTGTCAGACTTAGTACTACCACTACTACTAGATTACTGACTTGGGTCCAAATATGTTCTGTCACACTTAGTACTACCACTACTACTAGATTACTGACTTGTGTCCAAATATGTTCTGTCAGACTTAGTACTACCACTACTACTAGATTACTGACTTGGGTCCAAATATGTTCTGTCAGACTTAGTACTACCACTACTACTAGATTACTGACTTGTGTCCAAATATGTTCTGTCAGACTTAGTACTACCACTACTACTAGATTACTGACTTGGGTCCAAATATGTTCTGTCAGACTTAGTACTACCACTACTACTAGATTACTGACTTGGGTCCAAATATGTTCTGTCAGACTTAGTACTACCACTACTACTAGATTACTGACTTGTGTCCAAATATGTTCTGTCAGACTTAGTACTACCACTACTACTAGATTACTGACTTGGGTCCAAATATGTTCTGTCAGACTTACTACTACCACTACTACTAGATTACTGACTTGTGTCCAAATATGTTCTGTCAGACTTAGTACTACCACTACTACTAGATTACTGACTTGTGTCCAAATATGTTCTGTCAGACTTAGTACTACCACTACTACTAGATTACTGACTTGTGTCCAAATATGTTCTGTCAGACTTAGTACTACCACTACTACTAGATTACTGACTTGGGTCCAAATATGTTCTGTCAGACTTAGTACTACCACTACTACTAGATTACTGACTTGTGTCCAAATATGTTCTGTCAGACTTAGTACTACCACTACTACTAGATTACTGACTTGGGTCCAAATATGTTCTGTCAGACTTAGTACTACCACTACTACTAGATTACTGACTTGGGTCCAAATATGTTCTGTCAGACTTAGTACTACCACTACTACTAGATTACTGACTTGGGTCCAAATATGTTCTGTCAGACTTAGTACTACCACTACTACTAGATTACTGACTTGGGTCCAAATATGTTCTGTCAGACTTAGTACTACCACTACTACTAGATTACTGACTTGTGTCCAAATATGTTCTGTCAGACTTAGTACTACCACTACTACTAGATTACTGACTTGGGTCCAAATATGTTCTGTCAGACTTAGTACTACCACTACTACTAGATTACTGACTTGGGTCCAAATATGTTCTGTCAGACTTAGTACTACCACTACTACTAGATTACTGACTCGGGTCCAAATATGTTCTGTCAGACTTAGTACTACCACTACTACTAGATTACTGACTTGGGTCCAAATATGTTCTGTCAGACTTAGTACTACCACTACTACTAGATTACTGACTTGGGTCCAAATATGTTCTGTCAGACTTAGTACTACCACTACTACTAGATTACTGACTTGGGTCCAAATATGTTCTGTCAGACTTAGTACTACCACTACTACTAGATTACTGACTTGGGTCCAAACATGTTTTGTCAGACTTAGTACTACCACTACTACTAGATTACTGACTCGGGTCCAAATATGTTTTGTCAGACTTAGTACTACCACTACTACTAGATTACTGACTCGGGTCCAAATATGTTCTGTCAGACTTAGTACTACCACTACTACTAGATTACTGACTTGGGTCCAAATATGTTCTGTCAGACTTAGTACTACCACTACTACTAGATTACTGACTTGGGTCCAAATATGTTCTGTCAGACTTAGTACTACCACTACTACTAGATTACTGACTTGGGTCCAAATATGTTCTGTCAGACTTAGTACTACCACTACTAGTAGATTACTGACTCGGGTCCAAATATGTTCTGTCAGACTTAGTACTACCACTACTACTAGATTACTGACTTGTGTCCAAATATGTTCTGTCAGACTTAGTACTACCACTACTACTAGATTACTGACTTGGGTCCAAATATGTTCTGTCAGACTTAGTACTACCACTACTACTAGATTACTGACTTGGGTCCAAATATGTTCTGTCAGACTTAGTACTACCACTACTAGTAGATTACTGACTTGGGTCCAAATATGTTCTGTCAGACTTAGTACTACCACTACTACTAGATTACTGACTTGGGTCCAAATATGTTCTGTCAGACTTAGTACTACCACTACTACTAGATTACTGACTTGGGTCCAAATATGTTCTGTCAGACTTAGTACTACCACTACTACTAGATTACTGACTCGGGTCCAAATATGTTTTGTCAGACTTAGTACTACCACTACTACTAGATTACTGACTTGGGTCCAAACATGTTTTGTCAGACTTAGTACTACCACTACTACTAGATTACTGACTTGGGTCCAAATATGTTCTGTCAGACTTAGTACTACCACTACTACTAGATTACTGACTAGGGTCCAAACATGTTTTGTCAGACTTAGTACTACCACTACTACTAAATTACTGACTTGGGTCCAAATATGTTCTGTCAGACTTAGTACTACCACTACTACTAGATTACTGACTTGGGTCCAAATATGTTCTGTCAGACTTAGTACTACCACTACTACTAGATTACTGACTTGGGTCCAAATATGTTCTGTCAGACTTAGTACTACCACTTCTACTAGATTACTGACTTGGGTCCAAATATGTTCTGTCAGACTTAGTACTACCACTACTACTAGATTACTGACTAGGGTCCAAACATGTTTTGTCAGACTTAGTACTACCACTACTACTAAATTACTGACTTGGGTCCAAATATGTTCTGTCAGACTTAGTACTACCACTACTACTAGATTACTGACTTGGGTCCAAATATGTTCTGTCAGACTTAGTACTACCACTACTACTAGATTACTGACTCGGGTCCAAATATGATCCGTCAGACTTAGTACTACCACTACTACTAGATTACTGACTAGGGTCCAAACATGTTTTGTCAGACTTAGTACTACCACTACTACTAGATTACTGACTTGGGTCCAAATATGTTCTGTCAGACTTAGTACTACCACTACTACTAGATTACTGACTTGGGTCCAAATATGTTCTGTCAGACTTAGTACTACCACTACTACTAGATTGCTGACTTGGGTCCAAACATGTTTTGTCAGACTTAGTACTACCACTACTACTAGATTACTGACTTGGGTCCAAATATGTTCTGTCAGACTTAGTACTACCACTACTACTAGATTACTGACTTGGGTCCAAACATGTTTTGTCAGACTTAGTACTACCACTACTACTAGATTACTGACTCGGGTCCAAATATGTTTTGTCGGACTTAGTACTACCACTACTACTAGATTACTGACTCGGGTCCAAATATGTTCTGTCAGACTTAGTACTACCACTACTACTAGATTACTGACTCGGGTCCAAATATGTTCTGTCAGACTTAGTACTACCACTACTACTAGATTACTGACTTGGGTCCAAATATGTTCTGTCAGACTTAGTACTACCACTACTACTAGATTACTGACTTGTGTCCAAATATGTTCTGTCAGACTTAGTACTACCACTACTACTAGATTACTGACTTGGGTCCAAATATGTTCTGTCAGACTTAGTACTACCACTACTACTAGATTACTGACTCGGGTCCAAATATGTTCTGTCAGACTTAGTACTACCACTACTACTAGATTACTGACTTGGGTCCAAATATGTTCTGTCAGACTTAGTACTACCACTACTACTAGATTACTGACTTGGGTCCAAAAATGTTCTGTCAGACTTAGTACTACCACTACTACTAGATTACTGACTCGGGTCCAAATATGTTCTGTCAGACTTAGTACTACCACTACTACTAGATTGCTGACTTGGGTCCAAATATGTTTTGTCAGACTTAGTACTACCACTACTACTAGATTACTGACTTGGGTCCAAATATGTTCTGTCAGACTTAGTACTACCACTACTACTAGATTACTGACTTGGGTCCAAATATGTTCTGTCAGACTTAGTACTACCACTACTACTAGATTACTGACTTGGGTCCAAATATGTTCTGTCAGACTTAGTACTACCACTACTACTAGATTACTGACTTGGGTCCAAACATGTTTTGTCAGACTTAGTACTACCACTACTACTAGATTACTGACTCGGGTCCAAATATGTTCTGTCAGACTTAGTACTACCACTACTACTAGATTACTGACTCGGGTCCAAATATGTTCTGTCAGACTTAGTACTACCACTACTACTAGATTACTGACTTGGGTCCAAATATGTTCTGTCAGACTTAGTACTACCACTACTACTAGATTACTGACTTGTGTCCAAATATGTTCTGTCAGACTTAGTACTACCACTACTACTAGATTACTGACTTGGGTCCAAATATGTTCTGTCAGACTTAGTACTACCACTACTACTAGATTACTGACTCGGGTCCAAATATGTTCTGTCAGACTTAGTACTACCACTACTACTAGATTACTGACTTGGGTCCAAATATGTTCTGTCAGACTTAGTACTACCACTACTACTAGATTACTGACTTGGGTCCAAATATGTTCTGTCAGACTTAGTACTACCACTACTACTAGATTACTGACTTGGGTCCAAATATGTTCTGTCAGACTTAGTACTACCACTACTACTAGATTACTGACTTGGGTCCAAATATGTTCTGTCAGACTTAGTACTACCACTACTACTAGATTACTGACTTGGGTCCAAATATGTTCTGTCAGACTTAGTACTACCACTACTACTAGATTACTGACTCGGGTCCAAATATGTTCTGTCAGACTTAGTACTACCACTACTACTAGATTACTGACTCGGGTCCAAATATGTTCTGTCAGACTTAGTACTACCACTACTACTAGATTACTGACTTGGGTCCAAATATGTTCTGTCAGACTTAGTACTACCACTACTACTAGATTACTGACTTGGGTCCAAATATGTTCTGTCAGACTTAGTACTACCACTACTACTAGATTACTGACTCGGGTCCAAATATGTTCTGTCAGACTTAGTACTACCACTACTACTAGATTACTGACTTGGGTCCAAATATGTTCTGTCAGACTTAGTACTACCACTACTACTAGATTACTGACTTGGGTCCAAATATGTTCTGTCAGACTTAGTACTACCACTACTACTAGATTACTGACTTGGGTCCAAATATGTTCTGTCAGACTTAGTACTACCACTACTACTAGATTACTGACTTGGGTCCAAACATGTTTTGTCAGACTTAGTACTACCACTACTACTAGATTACTGACTCGGGTCCAAATATGTTTTGTCAGACTTAGTACTACCACTACTACTAGATTACTGACTCGGGTCCAAATATGTTCTGTCAGACTTAGTACTACCACTACTACTAGATTACTGACTTGGGTCCAAATATGTTCTGTCAGACTTAGTACTACCACTACTACTAGATTACTGACTTGGGTCCAAATATGTTCTGTCAGACTTAGTACTACCACTACTACTAGATTACTGACTTGGGTCCAAATATGTTCTGTCAGACTTAGTA
The DNA here is from genome assembly GCF_033978795.1 of Nerophis ophidion. Classification (NCBI taxonomy): domain Eukaryota; kingdom Metazoa; phylum Chordata; class Actinopteri; order Syngnathiformes; family Syngnathidae; genus Nerophis; species Nerophis ophidion. The sequence goes on along the minus strand of NC_084638.1, from coordinate 35,443,405 downwards.
CTACCACTACTAGTAGATTACTGACTCGGGTCCAAATATGTTCTGTCAGACTTAGTACTACCACTACTACTAGATTACTGACTTGTGTCCAAATATGTTCTGTCAGACTTAGTACTACCACTACTACTAGATTACTGACTTGGGTCCAAATATGTTCTGTCAGACTTAGTACTACCACTACTACTAGATTACTGACTTGGGTCCAAATATGTTCTGTCAGACTTAGTACTACCACTACTAGTAGATTACTGACTTGGGTCCAAATATGTTCTGTCAGACTTAGTACTACCACTACTACTAGATTACTGACTTGGGTCCAAATATGTTCTGTCAGACTTAGTACTACCACTACTACTAGATTACTGACTTGGGTCCAAACATGTTTTGTCAGACTTAGTACTACCACTACTACTAGATTACTGACTCGGGTCCAAATATGTTCTGTCAGACTTAGTACTACCACTACTACTAGATTACTGACTTGGGTCCAAATATGTTCTGTCAGACTTAGTACTACCACTACTACTAGATTACTGACTTGTGTCCAAATATGTTCTGTCAGACTTAGTACTACCACTACTACTAGATTACTGACTTGGGTCCAAATATGTTCTGTCAGACTTAGTACTACCACTACTACTAGATTACTGACTCGGGTCCAAATATGTTCTGTCAGACTTAGTACTACCACTACTACTAGATTACTGACTCGGGTCCAAATATGTTCTGTCAGACTTAGTACTACCACTACTACTAGATTACTGACTTGGGTCCAAATATGTTCTGTCAGACTTAGTACTACCACTACTACTAGATTACTGACTTGGGTCCAAACATGTTTTGTCAGACTTAGTACTACCACTACTACTAGATTACTGACTCGGGTCCAAATATGTTTTGTCAGACTTAGTACTACCACTACTACTAGATTACTGACTCGGGTCCAAATATGTTCCGTCAGACTTAGTACTACCACTACTACTAGATTACTGACTTGGGTCCAAATATGTTCTGTCAGACTTAGTACTACCACTACTACTAGATTACTGACTTGGGTCCAAATATGTTCTGTCAGACTTAGTACTACCACTACTAGTAGATTACTGACTCGGGTCCAAATATGTTCTGTCAGACTTAGTACTACCACTACTACTAGATTACTGACTTGTGTCCAAATATGTTCTGTCAGACTTAGTACTACCACTACTACTAGATTACTGACTTGGGTCCAAATATGTTCTGTCAGACTTAGTACTACCACTACTACTAGATTACTGACTTGGGTCCAAATATGTTCTGTCAGACTTAGTACTACCACTACTACTAGATTACTGACTTGGGTCCAAATATGTTCTGTCAGACTTAGTACTACCACTACTACTAGATTACTGACTTGGGTCCAAATATGTTCTGTCAGACTTAGTACTACCACTACTACTAGATTACTGACTTGGGTCCAAATATGTTCTGTCAGACTTAGTACTACCACTACTACTAGATTACTGACTTGGGTCCAAATATGTTCTGTCAGACTTAGTACTACCACTACTACTAGATTGCTGACTTGGGTCCAAACATGTTTTGTCAGACTTAGTACTACCACTACTACTAGATTACTGACTCGGGTCCAAATATGTTTTGTCAGACTTAGTACTACCACTACTACTAGATTACTGACTCGGGTCCAAATATGTTCTGTCAGACTTAGTACTACCACTACTACTAGATTACTGACTTGGGTCCAAATATGTTCTGTCAGACTTAGTACTACCACTACTACTAGATTACTGACTTGGGTCCAAATATGTTCTGTCAGACTTAGTACTACCACTACTACTAGATTACTGACTTGGGTCCAAATATGTTCTGTCAGACTTAGTACTACCACTACTACTAGATTGCTGACTTGGGTCCAAATATGTTTTGTCAGACTTAGTACTACCACTACTACTAGATTACTGACTTGGGTCCAAATATGTTCTGTCAGACTTAGTACTACCACTACTACTAGATTACTGACTTGGGTCCAAATATGTTCTGTCAGACTTAGTACTACCACAACTACTAGATTACTGACTTGGGTCCAAATATGTTCTGTCAGACTTAGTACTACCACTACTACTAGATTACTGACTTGGGTCCAAATATGTTCTGTCAGACTTAGTACTACCACTACTACTAGATTACTGACTTGGGTCCAAATATGATCCGTCAGACTTAGTACTACCACTACTACTAGATTACTGACTTGGGTCCAAATATGTTCTGTCAGACTTAGTACTACCACTACTACTAGATTACTGACTAGGGTCCAAATATGTTCTGTCAGACTTAGTACTACCACTACTACTAGATTACTGACTTGGGTCCAAATATGTTCTGTCAGACTTAGTACTACCACTACTACTAGATTACTGACTTGGGTCCAAATATGTTCTGTCAGACTTAGTACTACCACTACTACTAGATTACTGACTTGTGTCCAAATATGTTCTGTCAGACTTAGTACTACCACTACTACTAGATTGCTGACTTGGGTCCAAATATGTTTTGTCAGACTTAGTACTACCACTACTACTAGATTACTGACTTGGGTCCAAATATGTTCTGTCAGACTTAGTACTACCACTACTACTAGATTACTGACTTGGGTCCAAATATGTTCTGTCAGACTTAGTACTACCACAACTACTAGATTACTGACTTGGGTCCAAATATGTTCTGTCAGACTTAGTACTACCACTACTACTAGATTACTGACTTGGGTCCAAATATGTTCTGTCAGACTTAGTACTACCACTACTACTAGATTACTGACTTGGGTCCAAATATGATCCGTCAGACTTAGTACTACCACTACTACTAGATTACTGACTTGGGTCCAAATATGTTCTGTCAGACTTAGTACTACCACTACTACTAGATTACTGACTAGGGTCCAAATATGTTCTGTCAGACTTAGTACTACCACTACTACTAGATTACTGACTTGGGTCCAAATATGTTCTGTCAGACTTAGTACTACCACTACTACTAGATTACTGACTTGGGTCCAAATATGTTCTGTCAGACTTAGTACTACCACTACTACTAGATTACTGACTTGGGTCCAAATATGTTCTGTCAGACTTAGTACTACCACTACTACTAGATTACTTGTGTATAAGTATTCAAGATCAATTAACAATGATAGTCTCACACACACACACACACACACACACACACACACACACACACACACACACACACACACACACACACAAGGTGTGGTGACATGACTCTGCATTTGACCCATCGTCTTGTTCACCGCCTGGGAGGTGAGGGGAGCAGTGAGCAGCAGCGGCGGCCGCGCCCAGGACTCATTTTTGCTGATTTAACCCCCGATTCCAAACCTTGATGCTGTGTTCCAAGCAGGGAGGTCATGGACAAGAAAGGCGGGGTAGACCTTGGACAAGAAAGGCTGTGTAGACAATGGACAAGAAAGGCGGGGTACAATGTGTGCAATGTGTTCTGTTTGTGCAGTGCGTGCTTGGTGTGCAATGTGAGCAATATGTGCTGTGTATGCAATGTGTACTGTGTGTACAATGTGTGCAATATGTGCCGTGTGTACAATGTGTACTGTGTGTACAATGTGTGTAATGTGTGCTGTGTGTACAATGTGTGCTGTGTGTGCAATGTGTGCAATGTGTGTTGTGTGTGCAATGTGTGCTGTGTGTCAAATTTGTGCAATATGTGCTGTGTTTGTGCAATGTGTTCTGTGTGTGCAATGTTTGCAATGTGTGTTGTGTGTGCAATGTGTGCTGTGTGTCAAATTTGTGCAATATGTGCTGTGTTTGTGCAATGTGTTCTGTGTGTGCAATGTTTGCAATGTGTGTTGTGTGTGCAATGTGTGCAATGAGTGCAATGTGTGTTGTGTGTGTTATGTGTGCAATGTGTGCTGCATGTGCAATGTGTGCAATGAGTGCTGTGTGTGCAACGTGTGCAATGTGTGCAATGTGTGTTGTGTGTGTAATGTGTGCAATGTGTGCTGCATGTGCAATGTGTGCAATGAGTGCTGTGTGTGCAACGTGTGCAATGTGTGCAATGAGTGCTGTGTGTGCAACGTGTGCAATGTGTGCTATGTGTGTTGTGTGTGCAATGCGTGCTGTGTGTGAAATTTGTGCAATATGTGCTGTGTTTGTGCAATGTGTTCTGTGTGTGCAATGTTTGCAGTGTGTGTTGTGTGTGCAATGTTTGCAATGTGTGTTGTGTGTGCAATGTGTGCAATGTGTGCAATGTGTGTTGTGTGTGCAATGTGTGCTGTGTGTCAAATTTGTGCAATATGTGCTGTGTTTGTGCAATGTGTTCTGTGTGTGCAATGTTTGCAATGTGTGTTGTGTGTGCAATGTTTGCAATGTGTGTTGTGTGTGCAATGTGTGCAATGAGTGCAATGTGTGTTGTGTGTGTAATGTGTGCAATGTGTGCTGCATGTGCAATGTGTGCAATGAGTGCTGTGTGTGCAACGTGTGCAATGTGTGCAATGTGTGTTGTGTGTGCAATGTGTGCTGTGTGTCAAATTTGTGCAATATGTGCTGTGTTTGTGCAATGTGTTCTGTGTGTGCAATGTTTGCAATGTGTGTTGTGTGTGCAATGTTTGCAATGTGTGTTGTGTGTGCAATGTGTGCAATGAGTGCTGTGTGTGCAATGTGTGTTGTGTGTGCAATGTGTGCTGTGTGTGAAATGTGTGCAGTTTGTGCAATGTGTTCTGTGTGTGCAATGTGTGCAATGTGTGTTGTGTGTGCAATGTGTGCTGTGTGTGAAATTTGTGCAATCTGTGCTGTGTTTGTCCAATGTGTTCTGTGTGTGCAATGTGTGCAATGTGTGTGCAATGTGTGCAATGTGTGCAATGTGTGTTGTGTGTGCAATGTGTGCTGTGTGTGAAATTTGTGCAATCTGTGCTGTGTTTGTCCAATGTGTTCTGTGTGTGCAATGTGTGCAATGTGCGCTGCGTGTGCTTGACTGCCTGTGTGTATTAATGTCAGATTGCATAAATTATGGAGGCTTCACGTTGGCCATTAAACGGAGCTATTTTCAGAGGTGTGCTGTCACCAGGCGGGTGTGAGGCGTGTTGGAGGCTGATGTGTCCTACTTCCTGTTGGAAAACAGCAAGTGGATTCATTTAGTTTGCATCTACTTGCTACCTGCACACCACTAACAACATCTAGTTTGCATCTACTTGCTACCTGCACACCACTAACAACATCTAGTTTGCATCTACTTGCTACCTGCACACCACTAACAACATCTAGTTTGCATCTACTTGCTACCTGCACACCACTAACAACATCTAGTTTGCATCTACTTGCTATCTGCACACCACTAACAACATCTAGTTTGCATCTACTTGCTACCTGCACACCACTAACAACATCTAGTTTGCATCTACCTGCTACCTGCACACCACTAACAACATCTAGTTTGCATCTACTTGCTACCTGCACACCACTAACAACATCTAGTTTGCATCTACTTGCTACCTGCACACCACCAACAACATCTAGTTTGCATCTACTTGCTACCTGCACACCACCAACAACATCTAGTTTGCATCTACTTGCTACCTGCACACCACTAACAACATCTAGTTTGCATCTACTTGCTACCTGCACACCACCAACAACATCTAGTTTGCATCTACTTGCTACCTGCACACCACTAACAACATCTAGTTTGCATCTACTTGCTACCTGCACACCACTAACAACATCTAGTTTGCATCTACTTGCTACCTGCACACCACTAACAACATCTAGTTTGCATCTACTTGCTACCTGCACACCACTAACAACATCTAGTTTGCATCTACTTGCTATCTGCACACCACTAACAACATCTAGTTTGCATCTACTTGCTACCTGCACACCACTAACAACATCTAGTTTGCATCTACCTGCTACCTGCACACCACTAACAACATCTAGTTTGCATCTACTTGCTACCTGCACACCACTAACAACATCTAGTTTGCATCTACTTGCTACCTGCACACCACCAACAACATCTAGTTTGCATCTACTTGCTACCTGCACACCACCAACAACATCTAGTTTGCATCTACTTGCTACCTGCACACCACTAACAACATCTAGTTTGCATCTATTTGCTACCTGCACACCACCAACAACATCTAGTTTGCATCTACTTGCTACCTGCACACCACTAACAACATCTAGTTTGCATCTACTTGCTACCTGCACACCACTAACAACATCTAGTTTGCATCTACTTGCTACCTGCACACCACTAACAACATCTAGTTTGCATCTACTTGCTACCTGCACACCACTAACAACATCTAGTTTGCATCTACTTGCTACCTGCACACCACTAACAACATCTAGTTTGCATCTACTTGCTACCTGCACACCACTAACAACATCTAGTTTGCATCTACTTGCTACCTGCACACCACTAACAACATCTAGTTTGCATCTACTTGCTACCTGCACACCACTAACAACATCTAGTTTGCATCTACTTGCTACCTGCACACCACTAACAACATCTAGTTTGTATCTACTTGCTACCTGCACACCACTAACAACATCTAGTTTGCATCTACTTGCTACCTGCACACCACTAACAACATCTAGTTTGCATCTACTTGCTACCTGCACACCACTAACAACATCTAGTTTGCATCTACTTGCTACCTGCACACCACTAACAACATCTAGTTTGCATCTACTTGCTACCTGCACACCACTAACAACATCTAGTTTGCATCTACTTGCTACCTGCACACCACTAACAACATCTAGTTTGCATCTACTTGCTACCTGCACACCACTAACAACATCTAGTTTGCATCTACTTGCTACCTGCACACCACTAACAACATCTAGTTTGCATCTACTTGCTACCTGCACACCACTAACAACATCTAGTTTGCATCTACTTGCTACCTGCACACCACTAACAACATCTAGTTTGCATCTACTTGCTACCTGCACACCACTAACAACATCTAGTTTGCATCTACTTGCTACCTGCACACCACTAACAACATCTAGTTTGTATCTACTTGCTACCTGCACACCACTAACAACATCTAGTTTGCATCTACTTGCTACCTGCACACCACTAACAACATCTAGTTTGCATCTACTTGCTACCTGCACACCACTAACAACATCTAGTTTGCATCTACTTGCTACCTGCACACCACTAACAACATCTAGTTTGCATCTACTTGCTACCTGCACACCACTAACAACATCTAGTTTGCATCTACTTGCTACCTGCACACCACTAACAACATCTAGTTTGCATCTACTTGCTACCTGCACACCACTAACAACATCTAGTTTGCATCTACTTGCTACCTGCACACCACTAACAACATCTAGTTTGCATCTACTTGCTACCTGCACACCACTAACAACATCTAGTTTGCATCTACTTGCTACCTGCACACCACTAACAACATCTAGTTTGTATCTACTTGCTACCTGCACACCACTAACAACATCTAGTTTGCATCTACTTGCTACCTGCACACCACTAACAACATCTAGTTTGCATCTACTTGCTACCTGCACACCACTAACAACATCTAGTTTGCATCTACTTGCTACCTGCACACCACTAACAACATCTAGTTTGCATCTACTTGCTACCTGCACACCACTAACAACATCTAGTTTGCATCTACTTGCTACCTGCACACCACTAACAACATCTAGTTTGCATCTACTTGCTACCTGCACACCACTAACAACATCTAGTTTGCATCTACTTGCTACCTGCACACCACTAACAACATCTAGTTTGCATCTACTTGCTACCTGCACACCACTAACAACATCTAGTTTGCATCTACTTGCTACCTGCACACCACTAACAACATCTAGTTTGCATCTACTTGCTACCTGCACACCACTAACAACATCTAGTTTGGAGTGCAAGACGCTCCTCTTCAGAAACTTTGTCACAAGGGTCATTTTCATTCCTCGTCAGGAGAAAGGTAGAAAGGTAAGAGTGGGGTCCCCCTCCTAGAAAGGTAAGAGTGGGGTCCCCCTCCTGGAAAAGTAAGAGTGGGGTCCCCCTCCGTCGGGCTCACCACTCATGGGAGGGGCCATAGAGATTCTTACACTACTAGTTATGTTGGTTTAGCATGTGTAATACATCAGTGTGAGGAGGCGTGGCCTGCAGCCCGGCAGCCAGCCGAGGTCTGCAGGGGCCGCCTCCAAGATCGGCAACAGGTGCGTGGAGGGCCCACCTGGGCACATTTGTTTAATCGCCTGTTGCTATATAAAAGGTAAGCAGCCGAGAAGGACGTGGTTGTTGAAGTTGGAGCGGATGATGAAGACAGAAGCCGAGAGCGGATGATGAAGACCGAAGCCGAAAGCGAGGCGGAGACGGAGACGCGAGAGGACAGCTGAAAAGCGAGCGACTGTCACCAGAGGCGAGGGCTGAAAAGCGGCAGAGCAAGAAAGAAGGTTTATCTCCAAATAAATCCTTGTTCTCAGCGACCAAGGATCCTGTCATGTCCCACATTGCTGGTCCCAGGAACCCGGAGGTGCGAGTCCTGCAAAATCAGCTTTAGAATGCAAATCCAATAAAACAAAACAATTAGTGGAATACAATCAATTGCAGCTTGCAATTCAAAACCTTTCAATCAAGGGAGCAAAAATAGACCAAATAGGGTTGGCCTAGGCAGAGAGAGCCTCTGCACAGCCAGACTAAAAACTTCCAAACTACCAAGCGGGGACTTGAGCGTAGGTAGACAGGTGAGACAGGAGGAGTCTAACAAAGGTTTGTAACAGAAGCTCAACAAAATCAAATGTCTGCGCTGAGCAGACGCCCAAACTGAACAGGAAGTACCGCCACAATAAGAGCGCTGAAGCGGAACTAAGAGCCCAAACACAGGAAAACCCCAACAAACTACAAAGAAGGACTGATATCATGTGACTCTAACCCCGCCCGACTACACCGTCATCAACAACATAGGTCATGACTGTTATTCAACGACGCGAGGGACAAGCGGTATAAAGTTGAAGTAGCAAATAGTAAATGAAAAGGTGTAGTTTCCTCCGCCTTCTGTCCTCTTCTCATACAAGGATGTAGCTTATAGTTGGATTTAGTATGCTGCTTGACTTTCCACAATCACAATCACAATCACAATCACAATCACAATCACAATCCCAAACACAATCACAATCACAATCACAATCACAAACACAATCACAATCACAATCACAATCACAATCACAATCACAATCACAATCACAATCACAATCCCAAACACAATCACAATCACAATCACAATCACAAACACAATCACAATCACAATCACAATCACAATCACAAACACAATCACAATCACAATCACAATCACAAACACAAACACAATCACAATCACAAAAAGTTTTTATTGCCATAGTTTGAGAACAGGTTCACAAACTGGGAATTCTACTTGGCGCAATCGTGCAACATAAAACACATAAGACAGAATAGAACAACATGACGTTCATTCATCTGTTCTATTTTTAGTCATGTGTTCATCAGTCCAATATTTGTAAAGACTATTCCAGTCTATTTATGTCAGTGTGTGGCATTGTATTAGTCTTTGACAACAATACATCAACACAAAGAGAATAATGCCATTCCTTCCCATATATTCCCATTCCTTCCCAAATATTCCCATTAATTACCATATATTCCCATTCCTTCCCATATATTCCCGTATATTCCCATATATTCCCATTCCATCCATCCATCCATCATCTTCCGCTTATCCGAGGTCGGGTCGCGGGGGCAGCAGCCTAAGCAGGGAAGCCCAGTCTTCCCTATCTCCAGCCACTTCGTCTACCTCTTCCCGGGGGATCCCGAGGCGTTCCCAGGCCAGCCGGGAGACATAGTCTTCCCAACGTGTCCTGGGTCTTCCCCGTGGCCTCCTACCAGCTGGACGTGCCCTAAACACCTCCCTAGGGAGGCGTTCGGGTGGCATCCTGACCAGATGCCCGAACCACCTCATCTGGCTCCTCTCCATGTGGAGGAGCAGCGGCTTTACTTTGAGTTCCTCCCGGATGGCAGAGCTTCTCACCCTATCTCTAAGGGAGAGCCCCGCCACACGGCGGAGGAAACTCATTTCGGCCGCTTGTACCCGTGATCTTATCCTTTCGGTCATGACCCAAAGCTCATGACCATAGGTGAGGATGGGAACGTAGATCGACCGGTAAATTGAGAGCTTTGCCTTCCGGCTCAGCTCCTTCTTCACCACAACGGATCGATACAACGTCCGCACTACTGAAGACACCGCACCGATCCGCCTGTCGATCTCACGATCCACTCTTCCCCCACTCGTGAACAAGACTCCTAGGTACTTGAACTCCTCCACTTGGGGCAGGGTCTCCTCCCCAACCCGGAGATGGCACTCCACCCTTTTCCGGGCGAGAACCATGGACTCGGACTTGGAGGTGCTGATTCTCATTCCGGTCGCTTCACACTCGGCTGCGAACCGATCCAGTGAGAGCTGAAGATCCCGGCCAGATGAAGCCATCAGGACCACATCATCTGCAAAAAGCAGAGACCTAATCCTGCGGTCACCAAACCGGAACCCCTCAACGCCTTGACTGCGCCTAGAAATTCTGTCCATAAAAGTTATGAACAGAATCGGTGACAAAGGACAGCCTTGGCGGAGTCCAACCTTCACTGGAAATGTGTTCGACTTACTGCCAGCAATGCGGACCAAGCTCTGACACTGATCATACAGGGAGAGGACTAAGTTCTGACACTGATCATACAGGGAGCGGACTGCCACAATAAGACATTCCGATACCCCATACTCTCTGAGCACTCCCCACAGGACTTCCCGAGGGACACGGTTCCCATTCATTCCCATATATTCCTATTAATTACCATATATTCCCATTATTTCCCATATATTCCCATTAATTACCATATATTCCCATTCTTTCCCATATATTCCCATTCCTTGCCAAATATTCCCATTAATTACCATATAATCCCATTCCTTCCCAAATATTCCCATTCATTCCCATATATTCCCAATCATTCCCATATATTCCATTAATTACCATATATTCCCATTCATTCCCATATATTCCCAATCATTCCCATATATTCCCATTCTTTCCCATATATTCCCATTAATTACCATATATTCCCATATATTCCCATTCTTTGCCAAATATTCCCATTAATTACCATATAATCCCATTCCTTCCCAAATATTCCCAAATATTCCCAATCATTCCCATATATTCCATTAATTACCATATATTCCCATATATTCCCAATTATTTCCATAAATTACCATATATGCACATATATTCCTGTATATTCCCAATAATTACCATATATTCCCATTAATTCCCATATATTCCCATTCATTCCCATATATTCCCATTCATTCCCATATATTCCTATTAATTAACATATATTCCCATTATTTTCCAAATATTCCCATTAATTACCATATATTCCTATTAATTACCATATATTTTCCATTCATTCCCATATATTCCCATTCATTCCCATTTATTCCCAATCATTCCCATATATTCCGATTAATTACCATATATTCCCATATTTTCCCATATATTCCCATTCATTCCCATTCATGACCATATACTTCCATTCATTCCCATATATTCCCATGTACCGTATTTCCTTGAATTGCTGCCGGGTATATAGTATGCACCTGCCTAGAATTACTGCCGGGTCAAACTCGTTTCACAAAATATTATTTTTATTAGCGCATGTCTAGAATTTCCGCCGGGTCAAACTGTTTTCGCCAAATAATTAGCATATGCCTAGAATTTCCGCCGGGTGAAACTCGTGACGTCACGAGTGACACTTCACCTGTCATCATTTTCAAAATGGAGGAGGCTGATTTCAATCATTTGAAATCGCATAAAGGGAAGAAGATTAAGAGCTATTCAGTAGGATTTAAGGTCCAAGCTATTGAATATGCTAAAAAGAACAGTAAGCAGCTATGTTTTATTAATATACCGTAGCTGCGTGTGTCAAATATGAGTCATTAAATGACTCCCGCCTCCTGGTGGTAGAGGGCGCTAGTGATCCTTCTTGCGACTACTCGCCTGCAGAAGAAGTGACAACAAGCAGCAAGAGTGAGCAGCAATCGTTTATTTTTTCCTCTCGCTTGCACTTTTAACATGGAGGATTACATATCTAAAATAAAACACTTTTCTAAACTGGATTTTCAATCGAAGCAGGAGGTAATAAAGGAAGATCTCCATCGAGACAGAGAGACTTTTAAAAGTGAAGAAAGGAAGACTTTTATAAACAAGTTATCCATGCTTTTGATCAGAAGGAGCTGCACATGGACTTCATTTATAAGTGAAGGTAAGACCAGAATAACGTTTTTTATTAAATGCGCTTATCATGTTGGTATCCTTACATCACACTCAAATTTATAAGCGCAGGCCTAAATTTACCGCATGCCTTTGGTAAGTGCCGGAGTGAGAAGAGGTTTTAAAATAATTGGCGCCCCGGCGGCAATTCAAGGAAATACGGTAATCCCATTCATTTCCATTAATTACCATATCATTCCATTCATTCCCGTATATTCCCATATATTCCCATTAATTACCATATATTCCCATTCATTCCCATGGACGGTGTCCAACTTTGAATAATTAAAAAATGGTGAATATCTCCAAACTTCCCGGGCTTAACTTCCCGTGGTAAATTTCCGTAAAGTTTTTGGAAATTTACCGGAAACCTTCCACCCCTTTGCAACTTTAGTTGGTAGTAATATCATGTTTTTATTTTTAGTCTTTTAAAAGCAGGACAGTGTTTACATGTAAAGAGAAGCTTATTTTTGTTTTTAATTCCACTTAAAAGTCCATTCTGATGCATTGAGATACGGGAAGATAGCATAGATAGCTAGTAGCAGTTAAAAGAAGAAGCTTTACCAAACTGAATAGTTGCAGACTCCCGATAGATTTACCAAATGGTATGGTCAAGGACATGTGATGTGATGTTTGGGATGTTAATGAAGGTATTATTTAGGAGAGTTGGGCTATAGGTCACATTGCAAGGAGACAATGCACTTCAACATAGAGCACTAAAAAGGCAAAGGATAATAAAAGGTCAAGTTGAAGTGTGTGACTTGCCTTGTGGGGAATAAGGGAGAATAAACTTTGGGCTTTCCTTAGAGAGATAAATCTGTTAACCCAATCCCAATGACAATTTAAAGCACTTTTAAGAAATACAAATTAAATACTACTTTAAGAAGATGTTGATAGTTAAGTACATATTATCACATAACTCTTCGGCTTAAGGGCCGTTGCTATAGTTATTATCAATCGTGCTGAAGTGGTATTTTTCTTTTTCTGTGCCAATCTGGTATCAGTGTCTGTGTCCAGGAACGGCCTGCCGACTGCCAAGGCCGAACACCGTCGTGACGCGGACAGAGCAGAGACAAGGTGATATCACCAGCCTCAACACATTTGCATTTCTTGTATAATCATATATCGTGTCTAGCTGGAGCTGTCGAGATTACCCGCCTTCCCTCAGCGACAGCTTCAGTGATGTAACCGGGGACCTCCCAAATAAATAGAGGAAGCACGCGGGCGGGACTTTAAGAACGTAGTTTGGATCTGTAGCTAGAGTACAGCCCAAAAAACACGTCTCCTCAATTGAGCCAAATTGAACTCTGTCTCTGCAGGATTCCTTGCTTCTCGTCTGTTTTAACAGATTGTCATCAGTGTTTGAACCTGACAGAAGAGCGCCACAATTCATTTGTATCAAATTGCTGTATTTTATATAAAAAAAGAAGTAGAAGGCAATATAATGATATACAAATAATCTTCTGTGACTGCATATTAATGGCTAATAGTAGACTCATACAATTAATCTTTCATTAGTTTTATAGCTACTAGTGTAGGGTTACAAAATAATGTTTTAATAGTTGGTGCTAGTAGCAGACAGCTAGAGATAGTGTGTGGATTGTTTCATTCGTCTTTTAAATAACAGTGGACCTTAAAAATAGCTGTGGCAAGGCGCAGCCGGCGAACGAGCTGCTGGGCAGGACATGCTGGAGCCCGGCCCAAGATGGCGGCAAGGAGGCGGAGAATGCGGCCGAGCAGAGAGGCGGGCGTGCCGGGAGCAACGCCACAATCAACTTCAGGTGCGTGGATTGCGCACCTACAGACAATCAATAAATCTCCTCCGGCTGTATAAAAGGGGAGCAGCGGAGGAGGGTGAGGGCAGAAGGAGGAGGAGAGCCCACAGCAGAACCTGAAGAGCGAGAACAACAGAGAGCGAGACACGAGAGACGGAGACGTGGCCGGCTGAAAAGCGACCGAGGAGCAAGCAGCGGAGAAGGAGCTGAAAAGCGACCAGACCAGAAGAAAGCTTGTTATTGAAAAATAAACAAGAGTCAAACCTGCTCAAATCATGTCCTTCCTGAGCGGTCCATGGAACCCGCACAACGACAGCGTGAGTCGTTCACATTTGGCGCCCAACACGGCTGGACCACCGAAGGCAGGAGGGATGATCCCCTGTGGTCTCACGTGGGCGCACTGGCCGACTTCACGGCAAGCAGCCGTCAGATATGCTGACTCCTGCAGGCACTGGCGGACCAGGTGGGGAGAGGCGCAAGTGCCCCCCCCCCCCAAAGAAGTAACGGAGGAGCACAGGAAGGGAGACAGCAATGCAGAGGAGGCGCCCCCTGCTGAGGAGACAGATGCACAGCCGGTGAAGCGTGCAGCAGAAAAAGACAAAGAAGAAGAAGTCAAAGAGGACGAAGAAGAAGTCAAAGAGGACGAAAAAGAAGAAATCAAAGAGGAAGAAGAAGAAGAGGAGGTTCAAAGAGGACGAAGAAGAAGAAGACAAAGAAAAGGGCAAAGAGGAAGAAGAAGAAGAAGACAAAGAAAAGGTCAAAGAGGAAGAAGAAGAAGACAAAGGAAAGGTCAAAGAGGACGAAGAAAAGAACAAAGAAGAAAGAGACAAGAAGAAAGACGAAATGAACGAAGACAATGAAGAAAAGACAGGTGGCCGTGGCAGTCTTCATTTCCCGCCTCTTGAAAAAAGGGAGGGGGGAGTTGGCTTAGCCGGTTGGAGTTCCGGCTCGCGTCTGGCGATGGAGGTATGTGGAGAGGCGCAGCCAGCGAACGAGCAGCGGGGCAGGGCAATCTGGAGCCCGGCCCAAGATGGCGGCAAGGAGGCGGAGAATGCGGCCGAGCGGAGAGGCAGGATGTGCCGGGACCAACGCCACAATCAAGTAGAGGTGCGTGGATCGCGCGCCTATAGACAAACAATAAATCTCCTCTGGCTGTATAAAAGGGCAGCAGCGGAGGAGGGTGAGGTGAAAGGAAGTGGAGAGTCTGCAGCAGTGGCTGGAGAGCAGAAGCAACAGGAAACAAGACACGAGAGACTGAGACACGGCCGACTAAAGCGCGGACCGGAGAGCGAGAGACGAGGAGCGAGACACGGTGAGCGAGCAGCGTGAGCGGCAACGGCGGAAAAGACATCCTTTATTGCAAAATAAACGACAGTCAAACCTGCTGATCGAGAATGTCCTTCCTGGGTGGTCCATTGAACCCGCACGACGGCTTAAGTCGTTCACAATAGCCTTTCAACTTTTGAGTTAAATTGAATATAAAAATAGCCACAATGTTTTAAGTTGTTACACACTGTGGACGAGGGCATTTTCTGCGGGCCTGCAGCGGAGCAGGGTGTGTAAGGACCGGCCTCAAAGTCAGCGGCTGGTGAGTAGATTGCCCAGCTGGGAAATGTTATCTCATCCCCTGTCGCCCTTATTAGCAGCAGCCGGAGCGAGAGACATGGTGGGAGTTGCTGGTGAGCAGAGGCATGAGAGCGAGAGACATTTTGCTGGAAAGCAAAACCACACGGCTGGTGAAAATAAAAGACTTGTTGCCCAGACTACCGGACCCACGGGAGGGCAACTTCCACAAATACTTTTTAAGAAAGAAAAACATTGTTTAGAAACTTTTATTCAATATATTAAGTTATACCTGCGATGAGGTGGCAACTTGTCCAGGGTGTAAACCGCCTTCCGCCCAATTGTAGCTAAGATAAGCGCCATCGCCCCCCACGTCCCCAAAAAGGGAATAAGCGGTAGAAATGGATGGATATTAGGTTATAGATACAGTATCTATTATAACTCAAATCCATAATAAAACACCCTTGGTAGTACGAGACAACTACAATAAGAAAATATGGGTTATTGGGTTGAAATGCAGAGAAATAGTGGCGTAAATGCACTATTTATCTAAACTAAAAATCTATCCATCCACTTTCTACCGCTTGTCCCATTCGGGGTCGTGGGGGGTGCTGATAATAAAGTGAATACCTGCTGCAACTACTACAACTAAAATGGTGGGCAACTTAAAATAACTACAAAAGTCTAGTTCCCAGACTCAGAGCCAGAGGTTTCCGTGCCCTGCGCCCACGCCCTGGTGCGCCGGAGCCATCGACAAGTAGATCGGGTCAAGAAAGCGGCCAACCGGAAGCTCCGCCCAGCACCTGATTACCGGCCAGCCAGAGAGTATGTCTATCCGCCAAAGACCTGCACCTCAAGGGTCCCCTCCAAAAAATTAGCACCCAGATTTGTTGGACCATTTCCCCATCGCCAAGGTCATCGGTCCAGCAGCACTACGACTACGCCTACGCCTACCCAAGTCGCTCCGCGTCCACCCTACTTTCCATGTCAGCCAAGAAAACCCCGTGGTCCCAGCCACCAAACCCCCCCACCCCCGCCCCCAGATGGAGGACCTCTGTACCGGGTCAAGAAACTTTTAGCGGTACGCAACAAAGGTCAAGGAAGACAGTTCTTGGTGGTTTGGGAGTGGCACGGTCCTGAAGAGAGACAGTGGGTACCCCAACAGAACATTGATGACCCCTCCCTGATCCAAGACTTCGATAGACTCCACTCTGAGGTCCCTAAAAGAGGGGAGAGATTCTTCGGTAAGATTAGTCTCCTAGCATTGCCTCCGTTGGAGCGCCTTTTGTTCTACCTAGTAGTTTTTGTTCTTAGCCCCTTTTTCCCTCCGTACACAGAGCATTTTGAGTTATTGATGTTTTGAGTAAGTTTAGTGGTCATGTCAGGTCTGGTTTGATACCCTGTTTTTGTTTCTCCCATTGTGGACCCCTCCCTGTTCAGATAAAATATTAGTTTCTGAAAATCCTGCATCTGTGTTCAGAGTCCTTTTCTGGTGGTGACAGTACATTCTGGCCAGTATGGACACAGTCAGGATCGAAGCAGTCGCGCGCAGGAATTCCGCCTCACCACTCATGAGGAGCGGGTCGCAGTCTTGGGCCAGAGAATCCAGGGGATCGCCCAAAGCCAGGAGAACTTACAGACTGCTGTTACCATCCAGGTGGGCCAACTTGTGGAACAGGTACAACATCTGTTCACACAAATAACTGGGGAGTTTTGAGTTATTGAGTAAGTTTAGTGGTCAGGTTAGGTCTGGTTTGATAGCCTGTTTTTGTTTCTCCCGTTTTGGACCCCTTCCCTGTTCAGAATAAATACCTGTTTCTGAAAATCCTGCATCTGTGTCCAGAGTCCTGTTCTGGTCGTGACACACACCTGGGTGAAGTCTTGTAAATCTTGCATCTGTGTCCAGAGTCCTGTTCTGGTCATGACACACACCTGGGTGAAGTCTTGCAAATCCTGCATCTGTGTCCAGAGTCTTGTTCTGGTGTTGACAGTACACTCTGGCCAGTATGGATACAGCAGGAATCCCGCCTCACCGCTCATGAGGAGCGGGTCACAGTCTTGGGCCAGAGAATCCAGGGGATCGCCCAAATCCAGGAGAACTTACAGACTGCTGTTACCATCCAGGTGGGCCAACTTGTGGAACAGGTACAACTTCTGTTCACACAAATGACCGGAGAGTTTTGAGTTATTGAGTAAGTTTAGTGGTCAGGTTAGGTCTGGTTTGATATCCTGTTTTTGTTTCTCCCGTTTTGGACCCCTTCCCTGTCAGAATAAATACCTGTTTCTGAAAATCCTGCATCTGCGTCCAGAGTCCTGTTCTGGTCGTGACACACACCTGGGTGAAGTCTTGCAAATCCTGCATCTGTGTCCAGAGTCCTGTTCTGGTCGTGACACACACCTGGGTGAAGTCTTGCAAATCCTGCATCTGTGTCCAGAGTCTTGTTCTGGTGGTGACAGTACACTCTGGCCAGTATGGATACAGTAGGTATCCCGCCTCACTGCTCATGAGGAGCGGGTCGCAGTCTTGGGCCAGGGAATCCAGGGGATCGCCCAAATCCAGGAGAACTTACAGACTGCTGTTACCATCCAGGTGGGCCAACTTGTGGAACAGGTACAACTTCTGTTCACACAAATGACCTGGGAGTTTTGAGTTATTGAGTAAGTTTAGTGGTCAGGTTAGGTCTGGTTTGATAGCCTGTTTTTGTTTCTCCCGTTTTGGACCCCTTCCCTGTTCAGAATAAATACCTGTTTCTGAAAATCGTGCATCTGTGTCCAGAGTCCTGTTCTGGTGGTGACACACACCTGGGTGAAGTCTTGCAAATCCTGCATCTGTGTCCAGAGTCCTGTTCTGGTCATGACACACACCTGGGTGAAGTCTTGCAAATCCTGCATCTGTGTCCAGAGTCCTGTTCTGGTGTTGACAGTACACTCTGGCCAGTATGGATACAGTAGGTATCCCGCCTCACTGCTCATGAGGAGCGGGTCGCAGTCTTGGGCCAGGGAATCCAGGGGATCACCCAAATCCAGGAGAACTTACAGACTGCTGTTACCATCCAGGTGGGCCAACTTGCGGAACAGGTACAACTTCTGTTCACACAAATGACCGGGGAGTTTTGAGTTATTGAGTAAGTTTAGTGGTCAGGTTAGGTCTGGTTTGATATCCTGTTTTTGTTTCTCCCGTTTTGGACCCCTTCCCTGTCAGAATAAATACCTGTTTCTGAAAATCCTGCATCTGCGTCCAGAGTCCTGTTCTGGTCGTGACACACACCTGGGTGAAGTCTTGCAAATCCTGCATCTGTGTCCAGAGTCCTGTTCTGGTCGTGACACACACCTGGGTGAAGTCTTGCAAATCCTGCATCTGTGTCCAGAGTCCTGTTCTGGTCATAACACACACCTGGGTGAAGTCTTGCAAATCCTGCATCTGTGTCCAGAGTCCTGTTCTGGTGTTGACAGTACACTCTGGCCAGTATGGATACAGTAGGTATCCCGCCTCACTGCTCATGAGGAGCGGGTCGCAGTCTTGGGCCAGGGAATCCAGGGGATCACCCAAATCCAGGAGAACTTACAGACTGCTGTTACCATCCAGGTGGGCCAACTTGCGGAACAGGTACAACTTCTGTTCACACAAATGACCGGAGAGTTTTGAGTTATTGAGTAAGTTTAGTGGTCAGGTTAGGTCTGGTTTGATATCCTGTTTTTGTTTCTCCCGTTTTGGACCCCTTCCCTGTCAGAATAAATACCTGTTTCTGAAAATCCTGCATCTGCGTCCAGAGTCCTGTTCTGGTCGTGACACACACCTGGGTGAAGTCTTGCAAATCCTGCATCTGTGTCCAGAGTCCTGTTCTGGTCATGACATACACCTGGGTGAAGTCTTGCAAATCCTGCATCTGTGTCCAGAGTCCTGTTCTGGTCGTGACACACACCTGGGTGAAGTCTTGCAAATCCTGCATCTGTGTCCAGAGTCCTGTTCTGGTCGTGACACACACCTGGGTGAAGTCTTGCAAATCCTGCATCTGTGTCCAGAGTCCTGTTCTGGTGGTGACAGTACACTCTGGCCAGTATGGATACAGCAGGAATCCCGCCTCACCACTCATGAGGAGCGGGTCACAGTCTTGGGCCAGAGAATCCAGGGGATCGCCCAAAGCCAGGAGAACTTACAGACTGCTGTTACCATCCAGGTGGGCCAACTTGTGGAACAGGTACAACTTCTGTTCACACAAATGACCGGGGAGTTTTGAGTTATTGAGTAAGTTTAGTGGTCAGGTTAGGTCTGGTTTGATAGCCTGTTTTTGTTTCTCCCGTTTTGGACCCCTTCCCTGTCAGAATAAATACCTGTTTCTGAAAATCCTGCATCTGCGTCCAGAGTCCTGTTCTAGTCGTGACACACACCTGGGTGAAGTCTTGCAAATCTTGCATCTGTGTCCAGAGTCCTGTTCTGGTCATGACACACACCTGGGTGAAGTCTTGCAAATCCTGCATCTGTGTCCAGAGTCTTGTTCTGGTGGTGACAGTACACTCTGGCCAGTATGGATACAGTAGGTATCCCGCCTCACTGCTCATGAGGAGTGGGTCGCAGTCTTGGGCCAGGGAATCCAGGTGATCGCCCAAATCCAGGAGAATTTACAGACTGCTGTTACCATCCAGGTGGGCCAACTTGTGGAACAGGTACAACTTCTGTTCACACAAATGACCGGGGAGTTTTGAGTTATTGAGTAAGTTTAGTGGTTCAGGTTAGGTCTGGTTTGATAACCTGTTTTTGTTTCTCCCGTTTTGGACCCCTTCCCTGTCAGAATAAATACCTGTTTCTGAAAATCCTGCATCTGTGTCCAGAGTCCTGTTCTGGTCGTGACACACACCTGGGTGAAGTCTTGCAAATCTTGCATCTGTGTCCAGAGTCCTGTTCTGGTCATGACACACACCTGGGTGAAGTCTTGCAAATCCTGCATCTGTGTCCAGAGTCCTGTTCTGGTCGTGACACACACCTGGGTGAAGTCTTGCAAATCTTGCATCTGTGTCCAGAGTCCTGTTCTGGTCATGACACACACCTGGGTGAAGTCTTGCAAATCCTGCATCTGTGTCCAGAGTCCTGTTCTGGTGGTGACAGTACACTCTGGCCAGTATGGATACAGCAGGTATCCCGGCTCACCGCTCATGAGGAGTGGGTCGCAGTCTTGGGCCAGGGAATCCAGGGGATCACCCAAATCCAGGAGAATTTACAGACTGCTGTTACCATCCAGGTGGGCCAACTTGTGGAACAGGTACAACTTCTGTTCACACAAATGACCGGGGAGTTTTGAGTTATTGAGTAAGTTTAGTGGTCAGGTTAGGTCTGGTTTGATAGCCTGTTTTTGTTTCTCCCGTTTTGGACCCCTTGCCTGTTCAGAATAAATACCTGTTTCTGAAAATCCTGCATCTGTGTCCAGAGTCCTGTTCTGGTCGTGACATACACCTGGGTGAAGTCTTGCAAATCCTGCATCTGTGTCCAGAGTCCTGTTCTGGTGTTGACAGTACACTCTGGCCAGTATGGATACAGCAGGTATCCCGCCTCACCGCTCATGAGGAGCGGGTCACAGTCTTGGGCCAGGGAATCCAGGGGATCGCCCAAATCCAGGAGAACTTACAGACTGCTGTTACCAGAGTCCTATTGGGGTAGTGACAGTGACTTACTGCACTTCTGTACAATGACTTAGTTTTTGTGTAAATAATCAACATGTGCACACTTCTAATTGGAAAGGGTTGGAATAAAAGTAGTCCCGTTTCCAAGACTGCTGGTGGTGAGAAGCAAAGATGCATATCTGGCTTAAGGAGGAGAATGTGTGTTTTATCTTGAGATATGTTTTATCTTGAGATATAAGTGTGGAGCGCCTTTGTGCTGCTGCTGCTGCTGCAGCGTTGCATTCATGTGCGCCACACTTGTACGTGCGCGTGCATTATTCATCAGCCTGCTGCAACACAAATATTACTTATTGATGCGCAGCTGAGGATCACCCGACTTTGCAAACTTTCAATAAAGTGACCTTTGTGATGAGCAAATACAACTTATTTCCCTTATTTATATTCACAAATGTAGATTGAATACAACTTATTTATATTCTTAAAAGTAGACCTGTCTCGCCTCCACCCGCGGAGGTCCCTGAGGCACGTGACCCGGGTGGCCGGCCATCCGGTTCCCTCCCCCGTACTGTATACCACCGGTAAGGATACAAGGGGGTACATACCGGGCAATGGTGGATTTGGGCTGAGAGCAGGCCATGATCCACCAGAACCTGGTTCGACCCGGGGCTCTGAAGCGGGCAGCACGGGTGAGAATTAGATGTGTTCATGGGGATGTGCGCCATTCAATACGGCGAGCAAAAGCAAAGTGTCTCTCTCGCCATCTCACCCCAGCTCCAACAACGTGTATTATTCCGGCTGCTGCTTAAACAGAAAAACAGGTGATTAGATAATAAGGCCCACCTGGGCCATCTAGGCAACTGTCGCTGACTATGAGGCTGGTCCTGGCACACTCCGCTTTGCTGCAGGCCCGCAGGCCACGCCCCCCACCACCCCTCCACACTCTCCAACGTGTGAAGTGAACTAAACATGATCCTAGATACTCTCCAACTTGGGAAGTGAACTAAACATGATCCTAGATACTCTCCAACTTGGGAAGTGAACTAAACATGATCCTAGATACTCTCCAACTTGGGAAGTGAACTAAACATGATCCTAGATACTCTCCAACTTGGGAAGTTAACTAAACATGATCCTAGATACTTTCCAACGTGTGAAGTGAACTAAACATGATCCTATATACTCTCCAACTTGGGAAGTGAACTAAACATGATCATAGATACTCTCCACCTTGGGAAATTAACTTCCTGTGATGATCCGAGATACTCTCCAACTTGTGAAGTGAACTAAACATGATCCTAGATACTCTCCAACTTGTGAAGTGAACTAAACATGATCCTAGATACTCTCCAACTTGTGAAGTGAACTATACATGATCCTAGATACTCTCCAACTTGGGAAGTGAACTAAACATGATCCTAGATACTTTCCAACGTGGGAAGTGAACTAAACATGATCCTAGATACTCTCCAACTTGGGAAGTGAACTAAACATGATCTTGGATACTTTCCAACTTGTGAAGTGAACTAAACATGATCCTATATACTTTCCAACGTGTGAAGTGAACTAAACATGATCCTAGATACTTTCCAACGTGTGAAGTGAACTAAACATGATCCTAAATACTCTCCAACTTGGGAAATGAACTTCCTGTGATGATCCGAGATACTCTCCAACTTGTGAAGTGAACTAAACATGATCCTAGATACTCTCCAACTTGTGAAGTGAACTAAACATGATCCTAGATACTTTCCAACGTGTGAAGTGAACTAAACATGATCATAGATACTTTCCAACGTGTGAAGTGAACTAAACATGATCCTAGATACTCTCCAACTTGTGAAGTGAACTCAACATGATCCTAGATACTTTCCAACTTGTGAAGTGAACTAAACATGATCCTAGATACTCTCCAACGTGTGAAGTGAACTAAACATGATCCTAGATACTCTCCAACTTGGGAAGTGAACTAAACATGATCCTAGATACTTTCCAACGTGTGAAGTGAACTAAACATGATCCTAGATACTCTCCAACTTGGGAAATTAACTAAACATGATCCTAGATACTCTCCAACGTGTGAAGTGAACTAAACATGATCCTAGATACTCTCCAACGTGTGAAGTGAACTAAACATGATCCTAGATACTCTCCAACTCCACTGTGACAAATCTGACATGCTCATCATCGGCCCCAAATCCCTCACAACTTCCACCTCTCTGTGGACAACTCCACTCTGTTCCCATCCTCTCAGATCCGCAACCTCGGAGTCATTCTGGACAATAATCTCTCTTTTCAACACCATGTCAACTACATCCCAAGAAGTGTTTTCTTCCACCTCAAAAATATTGCCCGTCTCCGTCCATCCCTCTCCTTCTCTGCCGCTGAAACCCTGATCCATGCCTTCATTCCCTCCAGACTTGATTACTGCAACAGCATCCTCTATGGCTCATCTTGCAAAATTCTCAATAAACTCCAATACATTCAAAAGTCTGCTCCCCCACACCCGCTCCCGTCAGCACATCACCCCAGTCCTCCAGAAACTCCACTGGCTCCCCGTTCCCCACCGGATCCACTTTAAAATCCTCCTCCTCACCCACAAAGCCCTCCACAACCCCAACTGCCTCACCAACCTGCTTCACCTCCATACCCCTTCACGCAGCCTGATGCCAACCTCCTCTCCCCACCACTCAGAACCAAGCTCTGGGCCTGGGGGGGATAGAGCCTTCTCCATCGCTGCTCCCACCCTCTGGAACTGTCTTCCCAAACCCATCCGTGACTGCCCAGACCTTCCCACCTTCAAAAACCTTCTAAAAACACACCTCTTCAGATCTGCTTTTAACCTGTGATTCGTGTTCTGTGTCTTGTAATGTCCCGTCTTGTAATTGTCCTGTATTATTATGTATTTTACCATGTACTGCTTTTATATTTCCTGTATTTTATATTATTAGGGACCGAATGTCCCTTTGGGACAGAGGACCCTATTGAATTTCTAGCGTTTTATTCTTTCTTTATTATTATTCCGCAGCTTTGAGCTGTTTTTTGACCCACTTAACATGCTTCAAAACTCACCAAATTTCACACACACATCAGGTCTGGCGAACATTGCCATTTAATCAAAAAACCTAACTCCAAAACTAAAAATTGTGCTCTAGCGCCCCCTAGGAAGAAAACACAGAAAAACTGCCTGTAACTTCCAGTAGGAATGTTGTAGTGACATGAGACAAAAACCTCTATGTAGGTCTCACTTAGACCTAGATTTCATACACCTACATCCTTCAGTAAAAATCAACAGGAAGTTGCAATTCCCCCTTCAAAATAAAAGTTTTGTAAAAACACTCACCTTTGCCTCTTTGAGATGTAATTTGACCCCCTTAACATGCTTCAAAACTCACCAAACTGGACACACACATCAGGACTGGTGAAAATTGTGATCTAATCAAAAACCCTAACCCCAAAACTCAAAATTGCGCTCTAAGAAGAAAACACAGACAAAACTGCTCCTAGGAAGAAAAAACAGGCAAAACTGCTTGTAACTTCCAGTATGAATGTCGTAGAGACATAAAACAAAAACCTCTATGTAGGTCTCACTTAGACCTACATTTCATATATTGACAACCCACAGCAAAAATCAACAGGAAGTTTGCAATTCCCCTTCTAAAACAAAAGTTTTGTAAAAAAACGGTCACCTTTATTCTAACATTATCTCCGCTGAGCGCGTTTGTCGTGTCGGCTTCAAACTGCCACAGGAGAGGGATTGAACCCTTCTGATTAAAAGTTGATTAAAGAGTTTTAATTACTGCTACGGTTTTGATTTTTCAAGCCTTCAAAGAACCGCTGCGCTGAAAACCATTTCAAAGATGGCCGCTGTGCGCAGACACAGTGAGGGAGACGGGTTTTTTTTTCCGTTTTTTTCCGTACCGTCTGCTGCTGGTGCGCACGCACCAACATTCGTGAGGGAGCGGCTGTGATGGTCTATAACAAGATGGCTGCCAGGTGCCGTAGCTAAGCCGGTATGTTTTAAAGTTGTCGTTTGCCTGCGTATTGTAAAAACAACCGTCCAACATTTTACAACTAATTGTAAATTAAGGTTTTATTATTATTATACCACCACCTCTTTGAGCTGTAATTTGACCCCCTTAACATGCTTCAAAACTCACCAAATTTGACACACACATCAGGACTTGCAAAAATTGCGATATAATAAAAATACTAAACCCCAAAATTTAAAATTGCCCTCTAGCGCCCCCTAGGAATAATACACAGACAAAACTGCTCCTAGGAAGAAAACACAGACACAACTGCTTATAACTTCCGGTAGGAATCTCGTAGAGACATTAAACAAAAACCTCCATGTAGGTCTCAATTAGACCTACATTTCATATCTTGACAACCCCCAGCAAAAATCAACAGTAAGTTTGCAATTCCCCCTTCAAAACAAAAGATTTGTAAAAAAAACGGTCATCTTTTTTCAAACATTATCTCCTCTGAGCGCATTTGTTGTGTCGGCTTCAAACTCGCACAGGAGAGAGAATGAACCCTTCTGATTAAAAGTTGCGAAAAGAGTTTGAATATCTGCTCCGGTTTTGATTTTACAAGCCTTCAAAGAATAGCTATGCTGATGCTGCTGCGCTCAAGATGGCCGCTTAAAAGCAGGAAGCACCAGCGTGACCACACAATGCAGAGAAGGTAGGTACTGTGCGGGTAAATATATGTTGACTGAGTGAAAAAAGGAGGCACCAGTTTGACTCCAGGATACAGACAAGGTAGGTAATGTGCAGGTAAAGATATGTTGACTGGGTGATGGCAGGAAGCACCAGCGGGTACGGGTGACAGAAAGAAGCACCAGTGTGACCCCAGGATGCAGGGAAGGTAGGTAATGTGCAGGTAAAGATATGTTGAATGGGCAAAGGCAGGAAACTCCAGCAAAAGTCGGTCCCGTGCATCGCTGCTTGCAGCTTTAATTATTATTATTATTATTATGTGTGAGGTGGAAAAAGAAGACAACCCTGCAAAGCTGATCCGACAAGAGCGATCAGGGAAAGTTGCGGGCAGATGGAAGAAGAGAAGTGTAAGCTGGTGCTGCTTCCTCCTCACTTTTGACTCATTCCATACTTTCACTCTGCTTGATCTCAAAATGAAGCTGTTACCGACTATGACCTTTTGTTTTCTTGTTTCTTTAGTCGCCTTTGAAATGAAGACAACTTGTGGGTCTTGTCTGTTAGTTGCTGTTTTGGACAACATGAAGCAAGGGAATGTGCTGATTCATCATCTTTGCCAGGGCTTGTGGAGTCTGACTACTAGAAGCCTGGAAACGTCCCTGTCACGTGTCTGTGAAGTCTTTCCTTCCGTCGGTTTGTGGCAAAAAGGCAAGCTGTCATATTAGTCTGACTATGAATACTATTATGAGGACACCACAATGTATTTCATTCTTTAGTCTGCTGAGACCGCTTCTGCATGACTTTGAAGTATCGTTACCTTAAGAAGGTCGGTCCGTGACCAATGAAAGATGCATGCTGTTGTATTATTGAGAGCTTTATTATCCGTAATGTGCGCAAGGTAAATCATTCATGAAGGCGAGTCGCTCGGGGAGAACTACTTGATGTGGCTTCAAACGCCGACAAGAGAGCTTTTCATGTCTTTCTATAAAGTGGTCGGTAAAGAATCCTTCACCCTCGTCAGAAAGCCCCGCCCCCTGCTCACCTGTAAATCTTGTATCTGGTAGAAAATCCCTGCTGGAACCTCTCGGTGAACTCGGTGTACTCGGAGCATCGCTGGAAAGGTCCTTTTTCTGACAGCAGCCAGTCCAGCTGACCCCCGCTGGGCCTGCTGCCGAACCCCGCTGATGAGCTGGAGGGAGACGAGGACAAGGACGAGGACGAGGACGAGGACGAGGACGAGCCCGCATGTCCGCCGCTGACCACTTGTTCAGCTCGGATGGGCCAGAGCAGCCAAAAGAAGATCCACGGCAACCATAGAAGCTTGAAGGAGGATGCGGAGCATCTAGCAGTGGAGACGGAGCCTTGCAAGCATCCTTCTTTTCTCAGTGGCCAATGAATCGCCATGGTCCTGCTGGTGACAGACTAAGGCACCTAGGACCCGCATTTCTTCTGGCAGTTGCCTCCCACTGGCCTGAAACAAATACAGACAACAGCTTCATTAAGCATTTGAATATTTTGATGTACTTTATTTTGTGTTTGTTGAGGTCTTACAGTTGGCCATGCAGAGGTTTTGTGTGAGTGAATGCCTTGTTGACAAGTTTGTAAACCACCAAGCATGGAGGGTCCTAGGAACCTTTGAATGCCTTGTTGACAAGTTTGTAAACCAACAAGCATGGAGGGTCCTAGGAACCTTTGAATGCCTTGTTGACAAGTTTGTAAACCACCAAGCATGGAGGGTCCTAAGTACCTTTGAATGCCTTGACAAGTTTGTAAACCACCAAGCATGGAGGGTCCTAAGAACCTTTGAATGCCTTGACAAGTTTGTAAACCATCCAGCATGGAGGGTCCTAAGAACCTACCTATGCCTTGACAAGTTTGTAAACCACCAAGCATGGAGGGTCCTAAAAACCTACCTATGCCTTGACAAGTTTGTAAACCACCAAGCATGGAGGGTCCTAAAAACCTACCTATGCCTTGACAAGTTTGTAAACCACCAAGCATGGAGGGTCCTAAAAACCTACCTATGCCTTGACAAGTTTGTAAACCACCAAGCATGGAGGGTCCTAAGAACCTACCTATGCATTGACAAGTTTGTAAACCACCAAGCATGGAGGGTCCTAAGAACCTTTGAATGCCTTGACAAGTTTGTAAACCATCCAGCATGGAGGGTCCTAAGAACCTACCTATGCCTTGACAAGTTTGTAAACCACCAAGCATGGAGGGTCCTAAAAACCTACCTATGCCTTGACAAGTTTGTAAACCACCAAGCATGGAGGGTCCTAACAACCTACCAATGCTTTGACAAGTTTGTAAACCACCAAGCATGGAGGGTCCTAAGTACCTTTGAATGCCTTGACAAGTTTGTAAACCACCAAGCATGAAGGGTCCTAAGAACCTTTGAATGAATTGACAAGTTTGTAAACCATCCAGCATGGAGGGTCCTAAGTACCTTTGAATGCCTTGACAAGTTTGTAAACCACCAAGCATGAAGGGTCCTAAGAACCTTTGAATGAATTGACAAGTTTGTAAACGATCCAGCATGGAGGGTCCTAAGAACCTACCTATGCCTTGACAAGTTTGTAAACCACCAAGCATGGAGGGTCCTAAGAACCTACCTATGCCTTGACAAGTTTGTAAACCACCAAGCATGGAGGGTCCTAAGTACCTTTGAATGCCTTGACAAGTTTGTAAACCACCAAGCATGAAGGGTCCTAAGAACCTTTGAATGAATTGACAAGTTTGTAAACCATCCAGCATGGAGGGTCCTAAGAACCTACCTATGCCTTGACAAGTTTGTAAACCACCAAACATGGAGGGTCCTAAGAACCTACCTATGCCTTGACAAGTTTGTAAACCACCAAGCATGGAGGGTCCTAAGAACCTTTGAATGCCTTGACAAGTTTGTAAACCACCAAGCATGGAGGGTCCTAAAAACCTACCTATGCTTTGACAAGTTTGTAAACCACCAAGCATGGAGGGTCCTAAGAACCTACCTATGCCTTGACAAGTTTGTAAACCACCAAGCATGGAGGGTCCTAAGAACCTACCTATGCCTTGACAAGTTTGTAAACCACCAAGCATGGAGGGTCCTAAGTACCTTTGAATGCCTTGACAAGTTTGTAAACCACCAAGCATGAAGGGTCCTAAGAACCTTTGAATGAATTGACAAGTTTGTAAACCATCCAGCATGGAGGGTCCTAAGAACCTACCTATGCCTTGACAAGTTTGTAAACCACCAAACATGGAGGGTCCTAAGAACCTACCTATGCCTTGACAAGTTTGTAAACCACCAAGCATGGAGGGTCCTAAGAACCTTTGAATGCCTTGACAAGTTTGTAAACCACCAAGCATGGAGGGTCCTAAAAACCTACCTATGCTTTGACAAGTTTGTAAACCACCAAGCATGGAGGGTCCTAAGAACCTACCTATGCCTTGACAAGTTTGTAAACCACCAAGCATGGAGGGTCCTAAGAACCTTTGAATGCCTTGACAAGTTTGTAAACCATCCAGCATGGAGGGTCCTAAAAACCTACCTATGCCTTGACAAGTTTGTAAACCACCAAGCATGGAGGGTCCTAAGAACCTACCTATGCCTTGACAAGTTTGTAAACCACCAAGCATGGAGGGTCCTAAGAACCTACCTATGCCTTGACAAGTTTGTAAACCACCAAGCATGGAGGGTCCTAAGAACCTTTGAATGCCTTGACAAGTTTGTAAACCATCCAGCATGGAGGGTCCTAAAAACCTACCTATGCCTTGACAAGTTTGTAAACCACCAAGCATGGAGGGTCCTAGGAACCTACATGTAAGTCTAAGTCTAAGTGTAAGTGTAAGTATGTAGAAGAAAGATGTCCCACAATCCCAATCACTAATCACCCTTTGTAACCTCCCTACATGTCTGAAAGTGCAAGATGGAGGTGAGAAATAGTTTCCAATCAATACTAAAACATTCTACTACTTCTAAACATCAATACTAAAACATTCTCCAACTTCTAAACATCAATACTAATAGATTCTACTACTTCTAAATGCACTCAACGCTTATTGATGTTGTACTTGTTTTCTAAGAGCATTTAATGGAGCGTGACTTGACAATGTAGGTCAACAGCATCCATACATGGACTTCTCTCACAAACATCACAACTGTGTGTCCAGTGTCCACTTCTATGTCCAGTGTGTACTCCTATGTCCAGTGTGTACTTCTATGTCCAGTGTGTACTTCTATGTCCAGTGTGTACTTCTACATCCAGTGTGTACTTCTATGTCCAGTGTGTACTCCTATGTCCAGTGTGTACTCCTATGTCCAGTGTGTACTTCTATGTCCAGTGTGTACTTCTACATCCAGTGTGTACTTCTATGTCCAGTGTGTACTCCTATATCCAGTGTGTACTTCTACATCCAGTGTGTACTTCTACGTCCAGTGTGTACTCCTATGTCCAGTGTGTACTCCTATGTCCAGTGTGTACTTCTATGTCCAGTGTGTACTTCTATGTCCAGTGTGTACTTCTATGTCCAGTGTGTACTTCTACATCCAGTGTGTACTTCTATGTCCAGTGTGTACTCCTATATCCAGTGTGTACTTCTACATCCAGTGTGTACTTCTACGTCCAGTGTGTACTCCTATGTCCAGTGAGTACTCCTATGTCCAGTGTGTACTTCTATGTCCAGTGTGTACTTCTATGTCCAGTGTGTACTTCTACATCCAGTGTGTACTTCTATGTCCAGTGTGTACTCCTATATCCAGTGTGTACTCCTATATCCAGTGTGTACTTCTATGTCCAGTGTGTACTCCTATGTCTAGTGTGTACTGCTATGTCCAGTGTGTACTTCTACATCCAGTGTGTACTTCTATGTCCAGTGTGTACTCCTATATCCAGTGTGTACTTCTACGTCCAGTGTGTACTCCTATGTCCAGTGTGTACTCCTACATCCAGTGTGTACTTCTATGTCCAGTGTGTACTCCTATATCCAGTGTGTACTTCTATGTCCAGTGTGTACTCCTATGTCTAGTGTGTACTGCTATGTCCAGTGTGTACTCCTATGTCTAGTGTGTACTGCTATGTCCAGTGTGTACTTCTACGTCCAGTGTGTACTTCTATGTCCAGTGTGTACTCCTATGTCCAGTGTGTACTTCTACGTCCAGTGTGTACTCCTATGTCCAGTGTGTACTCCTATGTCCAGTGTGTACTTCTATGTCCAGTGTGTACTTCTACATCCAGTGTGTACTTCTATGTCCAGTGTGTACTCCTATATCCAGTGTGTACTTCTATGTCCAGTGTGTACTCCTATGTCCAGTGTGTACTTCTATGTCCAGTGTGTACTACTATGTCCAGTGTGTACTCCTATGTCCAGTGTGTACTGCTATGTCCAGTGTGTACTTCTATGTCCAGTGTGTACTCCTATGTCCAGTTTGTACTTCTATGTCCAGTGTGTACTCCTATGGCCAGTTTGTACTTCTATGTCCAGTGTGTACTCCTATGTCCAGTTTGTACTTCTATGTCCAGTGTGTACTCCTATGGCCAGTTTGTACTTCTATGTCCAGTGTGTACTCCTATGTCCAGTGTGTACTTCTATGTCCAGTGTGTACTTCTATGTCCAGTGTCTGCTGCTATGTCCAGTGTGTACTTCTATGTCCAGTGTGTACTCCTATGTCCAGTGTGTACTGCTATGTCCAGTGTGTACTCCTATGTCCAGTGTGTACTTCTATGTCAAGTGTGTACTCCTATGTCCAGTGTGTACTCCTACGTCCAGTGTGTACTCCTATGTCCAGTGTGTACTTCTATGTCCAGTGTGTACTTCTATGTCCAGTGTGTACTGCTATGTCCAGTGTGTACTTCTATGTCCAGTGTGTAATTCTATGTCCAGTGTGTACTCCTATGTCCAGTGTGTACTACTATGTCCAGTGTGTACTACTATGTCCAGTGTGTACTGCTATGTCCAGTGTGTACTTCTATGTCCAGTGTGTACTCCTATGTCCAGTTTGTACTTCTATGTCCAGTGTGTACTTCTATATCCAGAGTGTACTTCTATGTCCAGTGTGTACTTGTATGTCCAGTGTGTACTTCTATTTTTGATATACACAACACTTATGCCTGATACACCAAACACTAATCCATGATATAAACGACACTAATCCCTGATATACACAACACTTATCCCTAATATACACGACACTTATCCCTAATATACACGACACTTATCCCTGATACACACAACACTTATACCCGATACACACAACACTTATCCCTGATACACACAACACTTATCCCTGATACACACAACACTTATCCCTGATATACACAACACTTATCCCTGATATACACAACACTTATCCCTGATACACACAACACCTATCCCTGATACACACAACACTTATCCCTGATATAAACAACACTTATCCCTGATATACACAACACTTATACCTGATACACACAACACTTATCCCTGATACACGCAACACTTATCCCTGATACACGCAACACTTATCCCTGATAAACACAACACTTATCCCTGATATACACAACACTTATCCCTGATACACACAACACTTATCCCTGATACACACAATACTTATCCCTGATATAAACAACAATAATCCCTGATATACACAACACTTATCCCTGATACACGCAACACTTATCCCTGATATACACGACACTTATCCCTGATATACACAACACTTATACCTGATACACACAACACTTATCCCTGATACACGCAACACTTATCCCTGATATACACAACACTTATCCCTGATATACACAACACTTATCCCTGATACACACAACACTTATCCCTGATACACACAACACTTATCCCTGATATACACAACACTTATCCCTGATATACACAACACTTATCCCTGATATACACAACACTTATACCTGGTATACACAACACTTATACCTGGTATACACAACACTTATACCTGGTATTCACAACACTTATCCCTGATACACACAACACTTATACCTGGTATACACAACACTTATCCCTGATACACACAACACTTATACCTTGTATACACGACACCTGTGTCACGCAATCAAGCGCTAGTTGTAGCTCTGACAAACTAGCAGTAAGTGCTAAAGTGCTACAGTTGGAGAAGGAAAAACCTTCATGAGAATAAAACCTGATCAAATGTCCTGGTGGTGACCTTGCACAAGAGGACCTCATTATTCCAATTAGAGCCAAGGGGACACCTCTCCCAGTTTAGACCCAGGACTAAGAAGCCGGAGGCAGCGCCAGCATGCCAACTGCAATTATGCATCCTGCATGACTCCCACGCAGCCAGCAGACACAAACAAACACTCCACTCTTCTCCCAGCCGGGCAGGAGACCAGGACTTCACACTAAAAGAGCTCAAGGTGCGGAAAAAGCCTGGCGGACACAAACAAGTCCAGCTGGGCAGGAGACCAGGACTCACACGGAGGGCGGCTAAAAGAGCTCAAAGACCCTGGCAGACACCAACAAGTCCAGCACGCGGGAGGACATGCAGAGGTTCCTCGTTCTTCCCACTGGCTGGACTTTTTCCTGGCCCTGATGTGGGATCTGAGCCCCAGGATGTGGTTGTGGCTTGTGCAGCCCTTTGAGACACTCGTGATTAAAGGGCTACATAAATCAACTTTGATTGATTGATTGAAAGTAGTGGTCTCTAGTGAGCTGCATCTGAAGGAGGTCTGTAAATCTGGTTTCAACTTGCCAAGTCATCTTGTCTGGGATGTGAAAATACACTCAGATCACCAGACTGCTCACATTTCTGAGCAAGACTCAAATATTTTTAAATATGCGAAACATTCTTATGCGTACTTGAGGATATCACAACTTCTGGCCTGGGAGACCACCAGCGGAAACGCACCCAGCATACTGAACACGGGGGTCCCCCAGGGACGGGTTCCTACCCCCCTGTTGACCCAGAACTCAGCACCACCACGCAACAACAACATGGACATGCAGACGACACAACTGGAGTTGGACTCATCACGGACAGATATGAGTCCAACTACAGGGATTTATGTGCAATCTGATTGCCCGCCTGGGGAAGACAAGATTGTGGTGGACTCCCGGAGAGCCAACACCAGAGTCCTCCACTGTAACCCTGCTGTGGAAAGTTTGTGGACAACCTGTCCTGGATCACCAGGACCACGCCACTGGCCCAGAAGGCCCAGCACAGGAAAACATGCCTTCTTGTATCGTGGCCCCAGAGAGAGCAGAGACCCTCACAGCGGACTCATTCAGTCTGGGACCAGGCTAAGGAGCTTGCGAGCGAGGACAAGCAGACTGAGGGACAGCTTCATCCATCAAGCTAAACTGGAACTTTGGACCACACCTTTGTATGTCCCTTGTCGTCGTGATAGCATGATGGGTAATTTATGGAAGTGCGGTAATCAATCACGGTTTTACAACAACTTTGATCCAAACTGTCAGTTTTTTAAAAGCACCAATCGTTACATCCTGAATATGTCAACCGTCTTTTAGGGCGCTGGTAGTCGTATTAACTGCAAGTTTTCTTCCATGGAGTCTGTCCAAGGGTTCAGATGCCCCTCAAGGCAAATATTCACTTTGAGACCCAGAGGTTAGAGTCCTGCTTGGATCCTTCAAGTCCCCTCTGCCCACTGAAAGGATCTCCAGGTTTTATCCCACCTGAAATTCAGCAGAATAATTTGGAGGGAAGAGGAGGACTTCAGCAGTAAGAGCGTCTCATCAGGGAGTCTGTGCTGCACAAAAGTGCTGACGGAGCACAAACACAACAAGACCTGCACAGGACTGCAGATGCTGGGGAACATCCCCAAGACTCCAAACTCCAATATTCTGAGCAGTCATCTTTCACACATCTCATTGATGGTTCTTCAGTGTCAACTCAGGTTTGTGGAGGGAAGACAGGACCAGGGTACATCTCACAGGAAGTATGGAAGACTGCAGAACATGACAGGAAGTATGGATGACTGCAGAACATGACAGGAAGTATGGATGACCATGACAGGAAGTATGGATGACTGCAGAACATGACAGGAAGTATGCATGACCATGACAGGAAGTATGGATGACTGCAGACAATGACAGGAAGTATGCATGACCATGACAGGAAGTATGGATGACTGCAGAACATGACAGGAAGTATGCATGACCATGACAGGAAGTATGGATGACCATGACAGGAAGTATGGATGACTGCAGACCATGACAGGAAGTATGGATGTTCATGACAGGAAGTATGGATGACTGCAGAACATGACAGGAAGTATGGATGACCATGACAAGAAGTATGGATGACCATGACAGGAAGTATGGATGACTGCAGACCATGACAGGAAGTATGGATGTTCATGACAGGAAGTATGGATGACTGCAGAACATGACAGGAAGTATGCATGACCATGACAAGAAGTATGGATGACCATGACAGGAAGTATGGATGTTCATGACAGGAAGTATGGATGTTCATGACAGGAAGTATGGATGACTGCAGAACATGACAGGAAGTATGGATGACCATGACAAGAAGTATGGATGACCATGACAGGAAGTATGGATGACTGCAGACCATGACAGGAAGTATGGATGACCATGACAGGAAGTATGGATGACTGCAGAACATGACAGGAAGTATGGATGTTCATGACAGGAAGTATGGATGACTGCAGAACATGACAGGAAGTATGGATGACCATGACAAGAAGTATGGATGACCATGACAGGAAGTATGGATGACCATGACAGGAAGTATGGATGACTGCAGAACATGACAGGAAGTATGGATGTTCATGACAGGAAGTATGGATGACTGCAGAACATGACAGGAAGTATGGATGACCATGACAAGAAGTATGGATGACCATGACAGGAAGTATGGATGACTGCAGACCATGACAGGAAGTATGGATGTTCATGACAGGAAGTATGGATGACTGCAGAACATGACAGGAAGTATGCATGACCATGACAAGAAGTATGGATGACCATGACAGGAAGTATGGATGTTCATGACAGGAAGTATGGATGTTCATGACAGGAAGTATGGATGACTGCAGAACATGACAGGAAGTATGGATGACCATGACAAGAAGTATGGATGACCATGACAGGAAGTATGGATGACTGCAGACCATGACAGGAAGTATGGATGACCATGACAGGAAGTATGGATGACTGCAGAACATGACAGGAAGTATGGATGTTCATGACAGGAAGTATGGATGACTGCAGAACATGACAGGAAGTATGGATGACCATGACAAGAAGTATGGATGACCATGACAGGAAGTATGGATGACCATGACAGGAAGTATGGATGACTGCAGAACATGACAGGAAGTATGGATGTTCATGACAGGAAGTATGGATGACTGCAGAACATGACAGGAAGTATGGATGACCATGACAAGAAGTATGGATGACCATGACAGGAAGTATGGATGACTGCAGACCATGACAGGAAGTATGGATGTTCATGACAGGAAGTATGGATGACTGCAGAACATGACAGGAAGTATGGATGACCATGACAAGAAGTATGGATGACCATGACAGGAAGTATGGATGTTCATGACAGGAAGTATGGATGACTGCAGAACATGACAGGAAGTATGGATGACCATGACAAGAAGTATGGATAACCATGACAGGAAGTATGGATGACTGCAGACCATGACAGGAAGTATGGATGACCATGACAGGAAGTATGGATGACTGCAGACCATGACAGGAAGTATGGATGACCATGACAGGAAGTATGGATGACTGCAGAACATGACAGGAAGTATGGATGACCATGACAGGAAGTATGGATGACCATGACAGGAAGTATGGATGACCATAACAGGAAGTATGGATGACCATGACAAGAAGTATGGATGACCATGACAGGAAGTATGGATGACCATGACAGGAAGTATGGATGACTGCAGACCATGACAGGAAGTATGGATGTTCATGACAGGAAGTATGGATGACTGCAGAACATGACAGGAAGTATGGATGACTGCAGACCATGACAGGAAGTATGGATGTTCATGACAGGAAGTATGGATGACTGCAGAACATGACAGGAAGTATGGATGACCATGACAGGAAGTATGGATGACTGCAGACCATGACAGGAAGTATGGATGTTCATGACAGGAAGTATGGATGACTGCAGACCATGACAGGAAGTATGGATGACCATGACAGGAAGTATGGATGACTGCAGAACATGACAGGAAGTATGGATGTTCATGACAGGAAGTATGGATGACTGCAGAACATGACAGGAAGTATGGATGACCATGACAAGAAGTATGGATGACCATGACAGGAAGTATGGATGACTGCAGACCATGACAGGAAGTATGGATGTTCATGACAGGAAGTATGGATGACTGCAGACCATGACAGGAAGTATAAATGACCATGACAGGAAGTATGGATGACTGCAGAACATGACAGGAAGTATGGATGTTCATGACAGGAAGTATGGATGACTGCAGAACATGACAGGAAGTATGGATGACCATGACAAGAAGTATGGATGACCATGACAGGAAGTATGGATGACTGCAGACCATGACAGGAAGTATGGATGTTCATGACAGGAAGTATGGATGACTGCAGAACATGACAGGAAGTATGGATGACCATGACAGGAAGTATGGATGACTGCAGACCATGACAGGAAGTATGCATGACCATGACAGGAAGTATGGATGACTGCAGAACATGACAGGAAGTATGCATGACCATGACAGGAAGTATGGATGACTGCAGACCACGACAGGAAGTATGGATGTTCATGACAGGAAGTATGGATGACTGCAGACCATGACAGGAAGTATGGATGACCATGACAGGAAGTATGGATGACCATGACAGGAAGTATGGATGACTGCAGAACATGACAAGAAGTATGGATGACCATGACAAGAAGTATGGATGACCATGACAGGAAGTATGGATGACCATGACAGGAAGTATGGATGACCATGACAGGAAGTATGGATGACCATGACAGGAAGTATGGATGACTGCAGACCATGACAGGAAGTATGGATGACCATGACAGGAAGTATGGATGACCATGACAGGAAGTATGGATGACTGCAGAACATGACAAGAAGTATGGATGACCATGACAAGAAGTATGGATGACCATGACAGGAAGTATGGATGACCATGACAGGAAGTATGGATGACCATGACAGGAAGTATGGATGACCATGACAGGAAGTATGGATGACCATAACAGGAAGTATGGATGACCATGACTGACTGCAGACCATGGGCATGACCCGGGTGCCAAGTCAAGTATTGTGTCATCAGACAGCTGCTGAAAGTCTGCCAAGGTTAAGTTCGTCTACATTTCTTTGAAAGATAGCATTGTTAGCTGACTGATGCTAGCGTCCTCTTCCAAAGTAAACGTCCAGTGTGACAGGAAGATGACTTATCACCTCACACGCTCCATCCATCACTTCCTCCGGTTGCCATGACGACAGCACAACCCTCCCAGCAAATGATCCACTGTGGGGAATATTGTCCACACACACACACACACACACACACACACACCATTAGGTTTTATCCATACAAATACCAATATTGATGATTGTTATTGGTACCAATGTACTCTTGTACTAAATAAATGATAAATGGGTTGTACTTGTATAGCGCTTTTCTACCTTCAAGGTACTCAAAGCG
Organism: Nerophis ophidion; assembly: GCF_033978795.1. Classification (NCBI taxonomy): domain Eukaryota; kingdom Metazoa; phylum Chordata; class Actinopteri; order Syngnathiformes; family Syngnathidae; genus Nerophis; species Nerophis ophidion. Next base: position 35,404,741 of record NC_084638.1, on the reverse strand, counting down.
CTTTGACACTACTTCCACATTTACCCATTCACACACACATTCACACACTGATGGAGGGAGCTGCCATGCAAGGCGCCAACTAGCACCCATCAGGAGCAAGGGTGAAGTGTCTTGCTCAGGACACAACGGTCGGACGAGGTTGGTACTAGGTGGGATTTGAACCAGGGCCCCTCGGGTTGCGCACGGCCACTCTCCCACTGCGCCACGCCGTCCCTACTACTACTTATTGGTACTACACGTCATTATTGGTACTACACGTCATTATTGGTACTACATGTTATTATTGGTACTACATGTTATTATTGGTGCTACATGTTATTATTGGTACTACACGTCATTATTGGTACTACATGTTATTATTGGTACTACATGTTATTATTGGTACTACATGTTATTATTGGTACTACATGTTATTATTGGTGCTACATGTCATTATTGGTACTACATGTTATTATTGGTACTACATGTTATTATTGGTACTACATGTTATTATTGGTACTACATGTCATTATTGGTACTACATGTTATTATTGGTGCTACATGTTATTATTGGTACTACACGTCATTATTGGTACTACATGTAATTATTAGTACTACATGTCATTATTGGCACTACATATTATTGGTGCTACATGTTATTATTGGTACTACACGTCAGTATTGGTACTACACGACATTATTGGTACTACATGTTATTATTGGTATTACATGTTATCATTGGTACTACATGTCATTGTGTAAATAAAGAACTTGAATCAGATTTTAGTTGGCACCAGAGGTTGTAGACCAGCATCATCATGTGACCTCTCACAGCAGGACAGTCTTTAATGGACACCTACTCTTTATGTCTAAAACATGTCTGCTAGTAGTTAACGTCATCATCTTAACCTGCACACACATTCAGACTAAAATTACTATAATTGGTCAATAAAAGACAAGTGTGATGAGGCCCTTGTCACAGTTCTATTCAGACTCATGTTAGTAGAAGTAGTCAATGAAACATGAGTGTGATGTCACAGTTCTATTTAGACTATTCTATTCCATTTTTATTTCAGTCTCTATTATTTTCTATTTTATGTTCTATGTTCTATTGTAATATATTATATTGCATTAAATGTTGTTCTACTCTCTATTCTACTTTGTGTTCTATACGGTATGGTGTGTGGTGTGTGTGTGTGTGTGTGTGTGTGTGTGTGTGTGTGTGTGTGTGTGTGTGTGTGTGACCTTTAAGTGGATGCTAATTTGACACAAAGTGCTAACCTTTAAGCAGATCTCCCACAGACATGCTTATGAGTACAACCACACTATATTTATAACTATATTTATTTTATTTATTTGTAGCAGTCTTTATATATTTACAAATATATTTACGTATTTATAACACTTTTTATATATTTATAACTATATTTGTAACACGTTTTATATATTTACAACTCTATTTATATATTCATAACACTTTTTAAATATGTATAAACGACTATATTTATACATTTATAACACTTTTTATATATTTATAACACTTTGTATATATTGTGAATTATATTTATATAGCGCTTTTTCTCTAGTGACTCAAAGCGCTTTACATAGTGACACCCAATATATAAGTTACATTTAAAGCAGTGTGGGTGGCACTGGGAGCAGGTGGGTAAAGTGTCTTGCCCAAGGACACAACGGCAGTGACTAGGATGGCAGAAGCGGGAATCGAACCTGCAACCCTCAAGTTGCTGGCACGGCCACTCTACCAACCGAGCTAGACCGCCCCACTATATTTATATATGTATAACACTTTTTATATATTCATCACTATATTTATATATGTATAACTATATTTATAACACTATTTATATATTTAAAACAATACGTATATATTTGTAACACAATATATTTATAACTATATTTATATATTTCTAACACTATTTCTATATTTAAAACTATATTTATATAATTATATGTATATATTTACCGCGACCCCAAAAGGGAATAAGCGGTAGGAAATGGATGGATGGATGTATATATTTATAACTATATTAATACATGTATAACTATATTTATGTATTTCTAACTATATTTATAACTATATGCATATATTTATAACACAATGTTTACAACTATATTAATAAATGTATAACTATATTTATGTATTTCTAACTATATTTATATATTTATAACACAATGTCTACAACTATATTTATAACACTATTTGTATATATTTATAACTATATTGGTGTATTTATAACACTATTTATGTATGTATAACTATATTTGTATGTGTATAACTATAATTATATATTCATATATATATATATATATATATATATATATATATATATATATAAAATTATGTATGTAGAAATGTAGAATAAAATAGAAAGTACTTTATTGATCCCTGGGATATAGTATATATATATATATATATATGTATGAATACATATATATATATATATATATATATATATATGTGTGTGTGTGTGTGTGTAACTTTATTTATACATTTATAACACAATTTATTTATAACTATATTTATAACTATATGTATATATCTTTAACTATATGTACATATTTATAACTATATTTATAAATGTATATATGTATAACTATAGTTGTATGTTTATAGCTATATTTATATATTTAAAACTATAGTTATATATCTATAGCTATATGTATATATTCAAAACTATATTTATAACATAATATGTTTATAACTACACTATTTATATATTTATAACTATATATATATATATTTTTTTTATTTTTATTTTTTTTTAATAAATGTAACTATATGTATATTTATATATGTATAACTATATGTAGATATTCATAACTATATTTATATATGTTAACACTTTATATTCATAACTATTTACATTTATATGCATAACTATATGTTTACATTTATAAAACTATTTATATATTTATAACAACATGTATATATGTATAACTATAGTAACGTATTCATAGCTATATGTATATATGTATATATGTATAACTATATTTATAATTTATACATACAAACCCGTTTCCATATGAGTTGGTAAATGGTGTTAGATGTAAATATAAACAGAATACAATGATTTGCAAATCCTTTTCAAGCCATATTCAGTTGAATATGCTACAAAGACAACATATTTCATGTTCAAACTCATAAACATTGTCTTTTTTTGCAAATAATCATTAACTTTAGAAATTGATGCCAGCAACACGTGACAAAGAAGTTGGGAAAGGTGGCAATAAATACTGATAAAGTTGAGGAATGCTCATCAAACACTTATTTGGAACATCCCACAGGTGTGCAGGCTAATTGGGAACAGGTGGGTGCCATGATTGGCTATAAAAACAGCTTCCATGAAATGCTAAGTCATTCACAAACAAGGATGGGGTGAGGGTCACCACTTTGTAAGCAAATTGTCAAACAGTTTTAGAACAACATTTCTCAAACAGCTATTGCAAGGAATTTAGGGATTTTACCATCTACGCTCTGTAAAATCATCAAAAGGTTCAGAAAATCTGGAGAAATCACTGCACGTAAGTGAAGATATTACGGACCTTTGATCCCTCAGGTGGTATTGTAGAAAAAAACGACATCATTGTGTAAAGGATATCACCACAGGAACACTTCATAAAACCACTGTCAGTATCTACAGTTGGTCGCTACATCTGTAAGTGCAAGTTAAAGCTCTACTATGCAAAGCAAAACCCATTTATCAACAACATCCAGAAACGCCGCCGGTTTCGCTGGGCCCGAGATCATCTAAGATGGACTGATGCAAAGTGGAAAGGTGTTCTGTGGTCCGACGAGTCCACATTTCAAAGTATATTTGGAAACTGTGGACGTGGTGTCCTCCAGAACAAAGAGGAAAATAACCACCCGGATTGTTATAGGCGCAAAGTGTAAAAGCCAGCATGTGTGATGGTATGGGGGTGCATTAGTGCCCAAGGCATGGGTAACTTACACATCTGTGAAGGCACCATTAATGCTGAAAGGTACACGCAGGTTTTGGAACAACATATGTTGTCATCCAAGCATCGTTTACATGGACGCCCCTGCCTTCACACTCAGCATTAAGGGTTGGAATTGGGGGTTAAATCAACATAAATGATTCTCGGGCGCGGCACCGCTGCTGCCCACTGCTCCCCTCACCTCCCAGGGGGTGATCAAGGGTGATGGGTCAAATGCAGAGAATAATTTTGCCACATCTAGTATGTGTATGACAATTATTGGTACTTTAACTTTAACTTTACTTGGCTTCGTAGTAAAAGCGTGCGGGTACTTTCCTGGCCCGCCTGCAGTCAAGACCTGTCTCCCATGGAAAATGTGTTGAAGCATTAAATAGGACAGCAGAGACCCTGGACTGTTGAAGGACTGAAGCTCTACATAAAACAAGAATGGGAAAGAATTCCACTTTCAAAGCTTCAACAATTAGTTTCCTCAGTTCCCAAACGTTTATTGAGTGTTGTTAAAAGAAAAGGTGATGTAACACAGTGGTGAACATGCCCTTTCCCAACTACTTTGTCACGTGTTGCAGCCATGAAATTCTAAGTGAATTATTATTTGCAAAAAATAAATCATGTTTATCAGTTTGAACATCAAATATGTTGTCTGTGTAGCATATTCAACTGAATATGGCTTGAAAAAGATTTGCAAATCATTGTATTCTGTTTATATTTACATCTAACACAATTTACCAACTCATATGGAAACGGGGTTTGTGTATAACTACAAAGTAGAAAAGCAGTGAAGTAGTCAGGTTGTGTACATGGTAAATAAAAATAAATCCTTTTCAACTTCTATTCCAATGAATAGACCGCAAAGACAAGATATGTCATGTTCACACTGAAAAACGTTGCAATTTCCTGCAAATATTAGCTCATTTGGAATTGGATGGCTGCAAGTGTGTAAAGGATATCACCACATGGGCTCAGGAACACTTCATAAAACCACTGTCAGTAACTACAGTTGGTCGCTACATCTGTAAGTGCAAGTTAAAGCTCTACTATGCAAAGCCACAGACATTTATCAACAACACCCTGAAACGCTTTGCTGGGCCCGAGATCATCTAAGATGAACTGATGCAAAGTAGAAAAGTGTTCTGTGGTCTGACGAGTCCACATTTAAAATTGTATTTAAACACAGTAAAGGTCATGTACTCCGGAACAAAGAGGAAAAGAACCATCCGGACTGTTCTAGGCGCACACAACTTTTGGAGCAGCATGCAACTTTATCAGCAACCTTTTTGAAAGCAAGAGCTACTTCTTGGGGACCGATTCATGCCGAGGGCTACCAGTTTGATACACACCTCAATAAATGGCCAGAAATAGCCAATTTGCTCAATTTACCTTTCATAAATAATTGTACATATAAATTAAAAAATGGGTATTTCTGTCCGTCATTCCGTCGTACATTTTTTTTCCTTTTATGGAAGGTTTTTTGTAGAGAAGAAATGATGAAAAAAACACTTAATTAAATGGATTAAAAGAGGAGAAAACGGGAAAAAAAAATGAAAATTAAATTTTGAAGAATAGTTTATCTTCAATTTCTGTCAGGTGAGCGCCGCATGGTGGATGTCGGGGAGTGTGTCTTCTCTCCATGGGAGGCAGCAGAACAAGCAGGAACAGCTTTTAAGATGAAAATACAAAAGAACGCTGCTACAAAAGGTCAAATAAAAGGTGTGCAATGCACAGGTAAGACAATGCTAATCGAGAGCAAAAGGCAGAGTTCGAAGTCCAAAGCAATCGCACAGAGCTAAGCTACACTTAGCGAGGAAACAAACAGAGAGAAACTCACATAAAGGCTGTGAGGTGCAAACATACTCAGGTAGCAGGCCGCTTAAATACCAAAGCGGGTGTGTGTCGGGAGCCCAGGCAGGAGGCTTAAATAAGTTGCCATGGCGACAATAGAAAACAAGGAAATGCACAACCAAGTAATTGGTTGTGACAATTTCGACTCTTTAAAATTCCAAATTCAACTGAAAAAATGTACAAAAAAAAAGTAGCTAATTCGAATCTTTAAAAAAAAAAAAATTAAAAAAGTATTTATGGAACATCATTAGTCATTTTCCCTGATTAAGATTAATTTTAGAATGTTGCTGAGATGTTTTAAATGTGTTCAAATCCAATCTGCACTTTGTTAGAATATATAACAAATTGGACCAAGCTATATTTCTAAACAACGACAAATCATTATTTCTTCTAGAATTTCCAGAACTAAAATTTTAAAAGAAATTCAAAAGACTTTGAAATAAGATTTAAATTTGATTCTACAGATTTTCTAGATTCGCCAGAATATTTTATTTTTATTTTAACCATAATAAGTTTGAAGAAATATTTCACAAATATTCTTCATCGAAAAAACAGAAGCTAAAATGAAGAATTAAATTTAAATGTATTTATTATTCTTTACAATAAAAAAAGAAATGTACTTGAAAATTGATTTAAATTGTCAGGAAAGAAGAGGAAGGAATTTAAAAGGTAAAAAGGTATATGTGTTTAAAAATCCTAAAATCATTTTTAAGGTTGTATTTTTTCTCTAAAATTGTCTTTCTGAGTAAAAAAATAAATGAATTTATTTAAACAAGTGAAGACCAAGTCTTTCAAATATCCATCCATCCATCCATCATCTTCCGCTTATCCGAGGTCGGGTCGCGGGGGCAGCAGCCTAAGCAGGGAAGCCCAGACTTCCCTCTCCCCAGCCACTTCGTCTAGCTCTTCCCGGGGGATCCCGAGGCGTTCCCAGGCCAGCCGGGAGACATAGTCTTTCCAACGTGTCCTGGGTCTTCCCCGTGGCCTCCTACCGGTTGGACGTGCCCTAAACACATCCCTAGGGAGGCGTTCGGGTGGCATCCTGACCAGATGCCCGAACCACCTCATCTGGCTCCTCTCGATGTGGAGGAGCAGCGGCTTTACGTTGAGTTCCTCCCGGATGGCAGAGCTTCTCACCCTATCTCTAAGGGAGAGACCCGCCACCCGGCGGAGGAAACTCATTTCGGCCGCTTGTACCCGTGATCTTATCCTTTCAGTCATGACCCAAAGCTCATGACCATAGGTGAGGATGGGAACGTAGATCGACCGGTAAATTGAGAGCTTTGCCTTCCGGCTCAGCTCCTTCTTCACCACAACGGATCGATACAACGTCCGCATTACTGAAGACGCCGCACCGATCCGCCTGTCGATCTCACGATCCACTCTTCCCCCACTCGTGAACAAGACTCCTAGGTACTTGAACTCCTCCACTTGGGGCAGGGTCTCCTCCCCAACCCGGAGATGGCACTCCACCCTTTTCCGGGCGAGAACCATGGACTCGGACTTGGAGGTGCTGATTCTCATTCCGGTCGCTTCACACTCGGCTGCGAACCGATCCAGTGAGAGCTGAAGATCCCGGCCAGATGAAGCCATCAGGACTACATCATCTGCAAAAAGCAGAGACCTAATCCCGTGGCCACCAAACCGGAACCCCTCAACGCCTTGACTGCGCCTAGAAATTCTGTCCATAAAAGTTATGAACAGAATCGGTGACAAAGGACAGCCTTGGCGGAGTCCAACCTTCACTGGAAACGTGTCCGACTTACTGCCAGCAATGCGGACCAAGCTCTGACACTGATCATACAGGGAGCGGACTGCCACAATAAGACATTCCGATACCCCATACTCTCTGAGCACTCCCCACAGGACTTCCCGAGGGACACGGTCGAATGCCTTCTCCAAGTCCACAAAGCACATGTAGACTGGTTGGGCAAACTCCCATGCACCCTCAAGAACCCTGCCGAGAGTATAGAGCTGGTCCACAGTTCCACGACCAGGACGAAAACCACACTGTTCCTCCTGAATCCGAGGTTCGACTATCCGGCGAAGCCTCCTCTCCAGTACACCTGAATAAACCTTACCGGGAAGGCTGAGGAGTGTGATCCCACGATAGTTGGAACACACCCTCCGGTCCCCCTTCTTAAAGAGAGGGACCACCACCCCGGTCTGCCAATCCAGAGGTACCGCCCCCGATGTCCACGCGATGCTGCAGAGTCTTGTCAACCAAGACAGCCCCACAGCATCCAGAGCCTTAAGGAACTCCTGGCGGATCTCATCCACCCCCGGGGCCTTGCCGCCGAGGAGCTTTTTAACTACCTCAGCGACCTCAGCCCCAGAAATAGGAGAGTCCACTACAGATTCCCCAGGCACCGCTTCCTCAAAGAAAGACGTGTTGGTGGGATTGAGGAGGTCTTCGAAGTATTCCCTCCACCGATCCACAACATCCGCAGTCGAAGTCAGCAGAACACCATCCGCACCATACACGGTGTTGATAGTGCACTGCTTCCCCTTCCTGAGGCGCCGTATGGTGGTCCAGAATCGCTTCGAAGCCGTCCGGAAGTCGTTTTCCATGGCTTCCCCGAACTCTTCCCATGTCCGAGTTTTTGCCTCCGCAACCGCTAAAGCTGCACACCGCTTGGCCCGTCGGTACCCGTCCACTGCCTCCGGAGTCCTATGAGCCAAAAGAACCCGATAGGACTCCTTCTTCAGCTTGACGGCATCCCTCACTGCTGGTGTCCACCAACGGGTTCTGGGATTACCGCCACGACAGGCACCAACAACCTTGCGGCCACAGCTCCAATCGGCCGCCTCGACAATAGAGGTTCGGAACATGGTCCACTCGGACTCAATGTCCCGCACCTCCCTCGTGACATGTTCAAAGTTCTCCCGGAGGTGTGAATTGAAACTCTCTCTGACAGGAGACTCTGCCAGACGTTCCCAGCAGACCCTCACAATGCGCTTGGGCCTGCCAGGTCTGTCCGGCATCCTCCCCCACCATCGCAGCCAACTCACCACCAGGTGGTGATCGGTAGAAAGCTCCGCCCCTCTCTTCACCCGAGTGTCCAAAACATAAGGCCGCAAATCCGATGACATAACTACAAAGTCGATCATGGAACTGCGGCCTAGGGTGTCCTGGTGCCAAGTGCACATATGGACACCCTTATGTTTGAACATGGTGTTTGTTATCGACAAACTGTGACGAGCACAAAAGTCCAATAACAAAACACCACTCGGGTTTAGATCCGGGCGACCATTCTTCCCAATCACGCCTCTCCAGGTTTCACTGTCGTTGCCAACATGAGCGTTGAAGTCTCCCAGTAGGACAAGGGAATCACCCGGAGGAGCACTTTCCAGTACTCCCTCGAGTGTACCCAAAAAGGGTGGGTATTCTGAACTGCTGTTTGGTGCATAAGCACAAACAACAGTCAGGACCCGTCCCCCCACCCGAAGGCGAAGGGAAGCTACCCTCTCGTCCACTGGGTTGAACTCAAACGTACAGGCTTTGAGCCGGGGGGCAACCAGAATTGCCACCCCAGCCCGTCGCCTCTCACTGCCGGCAACGCCAGAGTGGAAGAGGGTCCAGTCCCTCTCGAGAGAACTGGTTCCAGAGCCCTTGCTGTGCGTCGAGGTGAGTCCGACTATATCCAGCCGGAACTTCTCTACCTCGCGCACTAGCTCAGGCTCCTTCCCCCCCAGTGAGGTGACGTTCCACGTCCCAAGAGCTAGCTTCTGTAGCCGAGGATCGGACCGCCAAGTGCCCTGCCTTCGGCTGCCGCCCAGCTCACAATGCACCCGACCTCTATGGCCCCTCCTATGAGTGGTGAGTCCATTGGAGGGATGACCCACGTTGCCTCTTCGGGCTGTGCCCGGCCGGGCCCCATGGGGACAGGCCCGACCACCAGGCGCTCGCCATCGTGCCCCAACTCCGGGCCTGGCTCCAGAGCGGGGCCCCGGTGACCCACGTCCGGGCGAGGGAAATCTGGGTTCATTTCGTTGTAATTCCATAGAAGTCTTTGAGCTGCTCTTTGTCTGATCACTCACCTAGGACCTGTTTGTCTTGGGAGACCCTACCAGGGGGCATGAAAGCCCCCAGACAACATAGCTCCTAGGATCATTGGGACACGCAAACTCCTCTACCACGGTAAGGTAGCAGCTCAGAGAGGAGTCTTTCAAATATGTTCTTCGATTTTCAAATTCTATTTGAGTTTTGTCTCTCTTAGAATTAAAAATGTCGAGCAAAGCGAGACCAGCTTGCTAGTAAATAAATACAATTTAAAAAATAGAGGCAGCTCACTGGTAAGTGCTGCTATTTGAGCTATTTTTAGAACAGGCCAGCGGGCGACTCATCTGGTCCTTACGGGCGATGTTGGTGACCCCTGTCATGGACACCCCTGCTTATTTCAGCAAGACCATGCCAAGCCAGGTGTTACAACAGCGTGGCTTCATAGTAAAAGAGTGCAGGTACTAGACTGGCCTGCCTGTAGTCCAGACATTGAAAATGTGTGAAGGCTCAAATATTTATGTCAGTATATTCACTTCATAGCAAGTACTACAAAATACTACATGTACATAAATAGTTCATATGTATGTCAGTATATTCACTTCACATCAAGTACTACAAAATACTACACGTATATAAATACTTCATATTTATGTCAGTATATTCACTTCATAGCAAGTACTACATAATACTACATGTACATAAATACTTCATATGTATGTCAGTATATTCACTTCATAGCAAGTACTACATAATACTACATGTACATAAATACTTTATATGTATGTCAGTATATTCACTTCATAGAAAGTACTACTTAATACTACATGTACATAAATACTTTATATTTATGTCAGTATATTCACTTCATAGCAAGTACTACTTAATACTACATGTACATAAATACTATTGTCTTTTAGTAGTAAGTCAATTGTACTTAAATAAGATGTAGAACATACTAGACAACTTGTCTTTTAGTAGAATATTGTACTTAAATAAGATGTAAGTAAAAAGACTACTTAGTGAGTATTTGTAGAGTAAAATGACTACTTAATGAGTATTTATGAAGTAAAATGACTACTTAATGAGTATTTATGAAGTAAAATTATTACTTATTGAGTATTTATGAAGTAAAATGACTACTTATTGAGTATTTATAAAGTAAAATGACTACTTATTGAGTATTTATAAAGTAAAACGACTACTTATTGAGTATTCCCTTGGTGTCCGTGCCCTGGGATTAGATAATTGGTTCCTGGTTGTGACCCTGGAAAGAGATAAGACTAATCCTCAGCTGAAGAAGTAATGACAAAGTCATAAAGGTGAAAAAGGTGAAATAGAGTCAGATAGTAGTGCAAGATGTTTTAAGATGTTTTATGTATATATATATATATACATATATATATATATATATATATATATATATATATATATATATATATATATATATGTATATATATATATATATATATATATATATATATACATATATATATATATATATATATATATATATCCATCCATCCATCCATCATCCTCCGCTTATTCGAGGTGGGGTCGCAGGGGCAGCAGCCTAAGCAGTGAAGCCCAGACTTCCCTCTCCCCAGCCACCTTGTCCAGCTCCTCCTAGGGGATCCTGAGGTGTTCCCAGGCCAGCCGGGAGACATAGTCTTCCCAACGTGTCCTAGGTTTTCCCCGTGGCCTCCTACCGGTCATACATGCCCGAAACACCTCCCTAGGGAGGCGTTCGGGTGGCATGCTGACCAAATGCCCATACCACCTCATCTGGCTTATTGTTATTGTTGTCATCCTAGTACACCCCTCCCCCCAGGGAGTTGTTATTGTTATTGTTGTCATCCTAGTACACCCCTACCCACAGAGAGTTGTTATTGTTGTCATCCTAGTACACCCCCACCCTCAGAGGGTTGTTATTGTTATTGTTGTCATCCTAGTACACCCCTCCCCCCAGAGGGTTGTTATTGTTATTGTTGTCATATTGTTATAAGATAATGATCGGACAATACTTTAGTATACGGTAGTATCGTAACTTTGGAAACGGTGATACCCCTGACAAGCACTAGGTCTATCGTATTACCGTTGCGATGCGTGGGTTCATTTATTATTTGTGTGAGACCACAGCTATCAATTATAGTCTGGAGCGCTACGCACGGTGGGTCCGATGGGGTATTCATATGGATATTAAAGTCACCCATTATAATTATATTATCAGCGTGCGTCACTAGATCAGCAACGAACTCTGAGAATTCATTGATAAAGTCCGAATAGGGCCCTGGGGGGCGGTAGATAACAGCCAGGTGAAGAGGCAGCGGTGTGCATGAATAATAATGTATGTCACAGTACTAGAAAAGATGGTAGATATGAATGCATGAATAATAATGTATGTCACAGTACTAGAAAAGATGGTAGGTATGAATGCATGAATAATAATGTATGTCACAGTACTAGAAAATAGGGTAGATATGAATGCATGAATAATAATGTATGTCACAGTACTAGAAAAGATGGTAGATATGAATACATGAATAATAATGTATGTCACAGTACTAGAAAAGATGGTAGATATGAATGCATGAATAATAATGTATGTCACAGTACTAGAAAAGATGGTAGGTATGAATGCATGAATAATAATGTATGTCACAGTACTAGAAAAGACGATAGATATGAATGCATGAATAATAATGTATGTCACAGTACTAGAAAAGATGGTAGATATGAATGCATGAATAATAATGTATGTCACAGTACTAAAAAAGATGATGAATATGAATGCATGAATAACAATTACAAATATCATATTTAACATATGTGATATGATATTAGATGTTAAATGTGATATTTAATATATTAGATGTGATGTGTGATATTTAATATGATATTTAATATGATATCAGATATTGTTCTGTTTTCCCCACAGGTCAACCAAGTGTGCACAGATTATTACTCAAGATTTCCAGTTTGTATATTTGTTGTTTATTTCTTTTCCAAGCAGGAGAACAGCAGCAGTAGTTATTATTATTATTATTATTATTATTTGCTGCCTGCTTCTTAGTTGGTTAGTTAGTTTTGCTCAATCAGTTAGTTAGCTAATAAATCTGAAACTGCATCATTTTCGTACCAAAATCAATGCCCTTAATAATAAATAATACTAATAAATATCTATGATAAATATCAACCATTTGTAAACTCATGTTGATCATATACAATGCAATTCAAATAAAGGTATATCATTTCATCTATCCAACATTATATTTACCATTTACAAGCCGCTGTAAAGTGCGTTTTGGTAAATGACTACAACTCCCAAAATGCACCACGGCAAACCAGGAAGTAGCGCTACCTAGGCTAAGACAGGTGCCGCGATAAACAAACATTTATCTAAGTGCCCAGATCTACAAGAGCGCTAGAGTGGACTTTCAAAAGCAGCGGACACAACACAACATAATACAGATGAGCATGGTGACAGCGGACAACATTAACAAGGCAAACGGGAACTTACCAAGTGAACGTGAGTACAGACTGAATCAACTGCGACGCCATTGAACTCTCCTGACGCCCATCAGCTAAAAGCTAAAAGGTACACGCCTCTCTTAAAGAGACACGTCGATACTCAACTCACTTTTACTTCAACTTAGCATCCCATCTAAAAGTGAAGTGAAGTGTCAAGTCAATTATATTTATATAGCGCTTTTTCTCTAGTGACTCAAAGCGCTATACATAGTGAAAGCCAATATCTAAGTTACATTTAAAGCAGTGTGGGTGGCACTGGGAGCAGGTGGGTAAAGTGTCTTGCCCAAGGACACAACGGCAGTGACTAGGATGGCGGAAGCGGGAATCGAACCTGCAACCCTCAAGTTGCTGGCACGGCCACTCTACCAACCGAGCTAAAACACATAAACAAACCCACAAACACAAAAGATGTGATATCAGATATGATGTATGTAATGATATTAGATATGATATTAGATATGATGTATGTAATGATATTAGATATGATATTAGATATGATGTATGTAATGATATTAGATATGATATTAGATATGATGTATGTAATGATATTAGATATGATATTAGATATGATGTATGTAATGATATTAGATATGATATTAGATATGATATTAGATATGATGTATGTAATGATATTAGATATGATGTATGTAATGATATTAGACATGATATTAGATATGATGCTTTTTGTATTATTAGGTCCATCAGTGCTAAATATTATAAACTTATCACTTTCCTCGGGCACTGTTCCCCTAGCATTCAAAAAAGCGGTTATTCATCCTCTCCTTAAAAGACCTAATCTCGATCCTGACCTCATGGTAAACTACCGACCGGTGTCTCACCTTCTCTTTATTTCGAAAATCCTCGAAAAAATTGTTGCAGAGCACTTAAATGAACACTTTGCGTCTAACAATCTATGTGAAACCTTTCAATCCGGTTTCAGGGCAAATCACTCAACGGAGACAGCCCTCGCAAAACTGACTAATGATCTATTGCTAACGATGGACTCTGATGAGTCATCTATGTTGCTGCTCCTCCATCTTAGCGCTGCTTTCGATACTGTCGATCATAATATTTTATTAGAACGTATCAAAACACGAATTGGTATGTCAGACTTAGCCCTGTCTTGGTTTAACTCTTATCTTACTGATAGGATGCAGTGCGTCTCCCATAACAGTATGACCTCGGACTATGTTAAGGTAACGTGTGGAGTTCCCCAGGGTTCGGTCCTTGGCCCTGCACTCTTCAGCATCTACATGCTGCCGCTAGGTGACGTCATACGCAAATACGGTGTTAGCTTTCACTGTTATGCTGATGACACCCAACTCTACATGCCCCTAAAGCTGACCAACATGCCGGACTGTAGTCAGCTGGAGGCGTGTCTTAATGAAATTAAACAATGGATGTCCGCTAACTTTTTGCAACTCAACGCCAAAAAAACGGAAATGCTGATTATCGGTCCTGCTAGACACCGACCTCTATTTAATAATACAACTCTAACATTTGACAACCAAACAATAAAACAAGGTGACTCTGGGTATTATCTTTGACCCAACTCTCTCCTTTGAGTCACACATTAAAAGCGTTACTAAAACGGCCTTCTTTCATCTCCGTAATATCGCTAAAATTCGCTCCATTCTGTCCACTAAAGACGCTGAGATCATTATCCATGCGTTTGTTACGTCTCGTCTCGATTACTGTAACGTATTATTTTCGGGTCTCCCCATGTCTAGCATTAAAAGATTACAGTTGGTACAAAATGCGGCTGCTAGACTTTTGACAAGAACAAGAAAGTTTGATCACATTACGCCTGTACTGTACATACCTTTATATACATATATACATACATATATACCTATACTGTATATACCTTTATATACATATATACATACATATATACCTATACTGTATATAACTTTATATACATATATACATACATATATACCTATACTGTATATACCTTTATATACATATATACATACATATATACCTATACTGGCTCACCTGCACTGGCTTCCTGTGCACTTAAGATGTGACTTTAAGGTTGTACTACTTAGGTATAAAATACTACACGGTCTAACTCCATCCTATCTTGCCGATTGTATTGTACCATATGTCCCGGCAAGAAATCTGCGTTCAAAAGACTCCGGCTTATTAGTGATTCCTAGAGCCCAAAAAAAGTCTGCGGGCTATGGAGCGTTTTCATTTCGGGCTCCAGTACTCTGGAATGCCCTCCCGGTAACAGTTCGAGATGCCACCTCAGTAGAAGCATTTAAGTCTCACCTTAGAACTCATCTGTATACTTTAGCCTTTAAATAGACCTCCTTTTTAGACCAGTTTATCTGCAGCTTCTTTTCTTTTTTCTCCTATGTCCCCCCTGCCTTGTGGAGGGGGTCCGGTCCGATGACCATGGATGAAGTACTGGCTGTCCAGAGTCGAGACCCAGGATGGACAGCTCGTCGGGACCCAGGATGGACCGCTCGCCTTTGTATCGGTTGGGGACATCTCTACGCTGCTGATCCGCCTCCGCTTGACATGGTTTCCTGTGGACGGGACTCTCGCTGCTGTCTTCGATCCGCTTGAACTGAACTCTCGCGGCTGTGTTGGAGCCACTATGGATTGAACTTTCACAGTATCATGTTAGACCCGCTCGACATCCATTGCTTTCGGTCCCCTAGAGGGGGGGGGTTGCCCACATCTGAGGTCCTCTCCAAGGTTTCTCATAGTCAGCATTGTCACTGTTGTCCCACTGGATGTGAATTCTCCCTGCCCACTGGGTGTGAGTTTTCCTTGCCCTTTTGTGGGTTCTTCCGAGGATGTTGTAGTCATAACGATTTGTGCAGTCCTTTGAGACATTTGTAATTTGGGGCTATATAAATAAACATTGATTGATTGATTGATGTATGTAATGATATTAAATATGATATTAGATATGATGTATGTAATGATATTAGATATGATATGAGATATGATATATTTTTTTTTAAGACCGATTTTTTTATTTCATTTTAATCTTCTATTCCCCCCCCCCCCCCTTGTTTACCTGTATTTCATCTTTTTTTGTAAGGGGCGCTGGAAGCCGGCAGACCCGTCAGCGATCCTGTTCTGTCTCCCTGTAATGTTTGTCTGATCTTGAATGGGATTGTGCTGAAAATTGTAATTTTCCTGAAGGAACTCTCCTGACGGAATGAATAAAGTACTATCTAATCTAATCTAATCTAGTAATATTAGATATATTAGATATGATGTATGAAATGATATTTAATATAATATGAGATATGATGTATGTAATGATATGAGATATTATTTATGTAATGAGACGTCCATGTCCTGCTGGCACAAAATCAAAGAGCCTTTTTTTTTGTTAATCTTTTTAGTGAAGGATTTTTCTCTGCAGCTTTTTCTTTTTTTTTTTCTACAAACCCCGTTTCCATATGAGTTGGTAAATTGTGTTAGATGTAAATATAAACAGAATACAATGATTTGCAAATCCTTTTCAACCCATATTCAGTTGAATATGCTACAAAGACAACATATTTCATGTTCAAACTCATAAACATTTTTCTATTTTGCAAATAATAATTAACTTAGAATTTCATGGCTGCAACATGTGCCAAAGTAGTTGGGAAAGGGCATGTTCACCACTGTGTTACATCACCTTTTCTTTTAACAACACTCAATAAACGTTTGGGAACTGAGGAAACTAATTGTTGAAGCTTTGAAAGTGGAATTCTTTCCCATTCTTGTTTTATGTAGAGCTTCAGTCCTTCAACAGTCCGGGGTCTCCGCTGTCCTATTTTAGGCTTCATAATGCACCACACATTTTCCATGGGAGACAGGTCTGGACTGCAGGCGGGCCAGGAAAGTACCCACACTCTTTTACTAAGAAGCCACGCTGTTGTAACATGTTCTAAATGTGGTTTGGCATTGTCTTGCTGAAATAAGCAGGGGCGTCCATGAAAAAGACGGCGCTTAGATGGCAGCATATGTTGTTCCAAAAGCTGTATGTACCTTTTCAGCATTAATGGTGCCTTCACAGATGTGTAAGTTACCCATGCCTTGGGCACTAATACACCCCCATACCATCACACATGCTGGCTTTTACACTTTGTGTCAATAACAGTCTGGATGGTTATTTTCCTCTTTGTTCCGGTGGACACCACGTCCACAGTTTCCAAATATAATTTGAAATGTGGACTCGTCAGACCACAGAACACTTTTCCACTTTGCATCAGTCCATCTTAGATGATCTCGGGCCCAGAGAAGCCGGCGGCGTTTCTGGATGTTGTTGATAAATGGCTTTGGCTTTGCATAGTAGAGTTTTAACTTGCACTTACAGATGTAGCGACCAACTGTATTTAGTGACAGTGGTTTCCTGAAGTGTTCCTGAGCCCATGTGGTGATATCCTTTAGAGATTGATGTTGGTTTTTGATACAGTACCGTCTGAGGGATGGAAGGTCACGGTCATTCAATGTTGGTTTCCAGCCATGCTGCTTATGTGGAGTGATTTCTCCAGATTCTCAGAACCTTTTGATGATATTATGGAGCGTAGATGTTGAAATCCCTAAATTTCTTGCAATTGCACTTTGAGAAAGGTTGTTCTTAAACTGTTTGACTATTTGCTCACGCAGTTGTGGACAAAGGGGTGTACCTCGCCCCATCCTTTCTTGTGAAAGACTGAACCTTTTTTGGGAAGCTGTTTTTATAGCCAATCATGGCACCCACCTGTTCCCAATTAGCCTGCACACCTGTGGGATGTTCCAAATAAGTGTTTGATGAGCATTCCTCAACTTTATCAGTATTTATTGCCACCTTTCCCAACTTCTTTGTCACGGGTTGCTGGCATCAAATTCTAAAATTAATGATTATTTGCAAAAAAAGAACAGTTTATGAGTTTGAACATGAAATATGTTGTCTTTGTAGCATATTCAACTGAATATGGCTTGAAAAGGATTTGCAAATCATTGTATTCTGTTTATATTTACATCTAACACAATTTACCAACTCATATGGAAACCCGGTTTGTATATATATATATATATATATATATATATATATATATATATATATATATATATATATATATATATATATATATATATATATATATATATATATATATACTTGTGTGGTCATTAGTAGTAATACTGTATGTAATACTTGTGTACAAAATACTTATATATTAACAACACACTTGGTCAATAGTAGTACTAATGTAAGTAATACTTAGTGTACAAAGTACTCATATACAAACAACACAACTGGTCATTAGTAGTAGAAGTAGTGTAAGTAATACTTCTGTACAAAGTACTTATATATTAACAACACACCCGGTCATTTGGAGTACTATTGAAAGTAATACTTATGTATGAAGTACTCATACATAAACAACACACCTGTTATTTAGTAGTACTACTGAAAGTAGTACTTGTGTACAATCTATCTATCTATCTATATATATATATAAAAACAACACACCTAGTAGTAGTGTAAGTAATACTTGTATACAAAGTAGTCATATATGAACAACACATCTGGTCGTTAGCAGTACTAATGTAAGTAATACTTGTGTACAAAGTAGTCATATATAAACAACACACCTGGTCATTATTAGTACATATTAGTCTAAGTACTACTTGTGTACAATGTACTGATATATAAAGAACACACCTGGTACTTGTGTAAGTACTACTTGTGTACAAGGTACTGATATATAAGGAACACACCTAGTAGTAGTGTAAGTACTACTTGTGTACAAAGTAGTGATATATAAAGTACACAGCTGGTAGTAGTGTAAGTAGTACTTGTGTACAAAGTAGTAATATAAAAAGTACACAGCTGGTAGTAGTGTAAGTAGTACTTGTGTACAAAGTAGTAATATAAAAAGTACACAGCTGGTAGTAGTGTAAGTAGTACTTGTGTACAAAGTAGTAATATAAAAAGTACACAGCTGGTAGTTTAAGTACTACTTGTGTACAAAGTAGTAATATATAAAGTACACAGCTGGTAGTAGTGTAAGTCGTAGTTGTGTACAAAGTAGTGATATTTAAAGTACACAGCTGGTAGTAGTGTAAGTAGTACTTGTGTACAAAGTAGTGATATTTAAAGTACACAGCTGGTAGTTTAAGTACTACTTGTGTACGAAGTAGTAATATATAAAGTACACAGCTGGTAGTAGTGTAAGTAGTAGTTGTGTACAAAGTAGTGATATTTAAAGTACACAGCTGGTAGTTTGAGTACTACTTGTGTACGAAGTAGTGATATTTAAAGTACACAGCTGGTAGTAGTGTAAGTAGTACTTGTGTACAAAGTAGTGATATATAAAATACACAGCTGGTAGTAGTGTAAGTAGTACTTGTGTACAAAGTAGTAATATATAAAGTACACAGCTGGTAGTAGTGTAAGTAGTACTTGTGTACAAAGTAGTAATATTTAAAGTACACAGCTGGTAGTAGTGTAAGTAGTACTTGTGTACAAAGTAGTGATATTTAAAGTACACAGCTGGTAGTAGTGTAAGTAGTACTTGTGTACAAAGTAGTGATATATAAAATACACAGCTGGTAGTAGTGTAAGTAGTACTTGTGTACAAAGTAGTAATATAAAAAGTACACAACTGGTAGTTTAAGTACTACTTGTGTACAAAGTAGTAATATATAAAGTACACAGCTGGTAGTAGTGTAAGTAGTAGTTGTGTACAAAGTAGTGATATATAAAATACACAGCTGGCAGTAGTAGTTGTGTACAAAGTAGTGATATATAATGTACACAGCTGGTAGTAGTGTAAGTAGTACTTGTGTACAAAGTAGTGATATATAAAGTACACAACAGGTGTAAGTAGTACTTGTGTATTTACTCAGGATGATAATCTTCAATCCAACGAGGGAAAGAAGATCCGAGGCGGGAAAATAATCTCAATGTTCTTTTAGATCCTCACAGAATGTTCTAGAATGATCATCACTGTCTGATCAATCACTGCTATTGATGAACCTATTAATACTTGCTGATCACTGCTATTGATGAACCTATTAATACTTGCTGATCACTGCTATTGATGAACCTATTAATACTTGCTGATCACTGCTATTGATGAACCTATTAATACTTGCTGATCATTGCTATTGATGAACCTATTAATACTTGCTGATCACTGCTATTGATGAACCTATTAATACTTGCTGATCACTGCTATTGATGAACCTATTAATACTTGCTGATCACTGCTATTGATGAACCTATTAATACTTGCTGATCACTGCTATTGATGAACCTATTAATACTTGCTGATCACTGCTGTTGATGAACCTATTAATACTTGCTGATCACTGCTATTGATGAACCTATTAATACTTGCTGATCACTGCTATTAATGAACCTATTAATACTTGCTGATCACTGCTATTAATGAACCTATTAATACTTGCTGATCACTGCTATTGATGAACCTATTAATACTTGCTGATCACTGCTATTGATGAACCTATTAATACTTGCTGATCACTGCTATTGATGAACCTATTAATACTTGCTGATCACTGCTATTGATGAACCTATTAATACTTGCTGATCACTGCTATTGATGAACCTATTAATACTTGCTGATCACTGCTATTGATGAACCTATTAATACTTGCTGATCACTGCTATTGATGAACCTATTAATACTTGCTGATCACTGCTATTAATGAACCTATTAATACTTGCTGATCACTGCTATTGATGAACCTATTAATACTTGCTGATCATTGCTATTGATGAACCTATTAATACTTGCTGATCACTGCTATTGATGAACCTATTAATACTTGCTGATCACTGCTATTGATGAACCTATTAATACTTGCTGATCACTGCTATTGATGAACCTATTAATACTTGCTGATCATTGCTATTGATGAACCTATTAATACTTGCTGATCACTGCTATTGATGAACCTATTAATACTTGCTGATCACTGCTATTGATGAACCTATTAATACTTGCTGATCATTGCTATTGATGAACCTATTAATACTTGCTGATCACTGCTATTGATGAACCTATTAATACTTGCTGATCATTGCTATTGATGAACCTATTAATACTTGCTGATCACTGCTATTGATGAACCTATTAATACTTGCTGATCACTGCTATTAATGAACCTATTAATACTTGCTGATCACTGCTATTGATGAACCTATTAATACTTGCTGATCATTGCTATTGATGAACCTATTAATACTTGCTGATCACTGCTATTGATGAACCTATTAATACTTGCTGATCACTGCTATTAATGAACCTATTAATACTTGCTGATCACTGCTATTGATGAACCTATTAATACTTGCTGATCATTGCTATTGATGAACCTATTAATACTTGCTGATCACTGCTATTGATGAACCTATTAATACTTGCTGATCACTGCTATTGATGAACCTATTAATACTTGCTGATCACTGCTATTGATGAACCTATTAATACTTGCTGATCAGTCCATTTAAAAAAAAGGATGTGTGCTGCTGATCGATCATTGATGATCACATGAATATTGATCACATGAGTATTGATCATATCGGCGATGAGTAGAAAAGAGAGAAAAAACCCGGATGAGTCAAAAGTTAATGGCAGACATGTTTCGTGATGACTTACTTCCTCTTCATCGAATAAGGACTTAGTCCGTCCTCATCAAATAATGACTTAGTCCTTCCTTGCTCATGAAATAATGACTGAGTTCCTCGTCGTCAAACAATGACTTAGTCCGTCCTCATGAAATAATGACTTAGTTCCTTCTTCATGAAATAATGACTTCGTTAATCGTCACGCGATAATGACTTAGTCCTTCCTCATGAAACAGTGACTTAGTCTTTCGTTCTTCATGAAACAATGACTTAGTTCCCCGTCACAAGATAATGACTTAGTCCTTCCTTCTTCATGAAACAATGACTTAGTCCATCCTTCCTCATGAAACAATGACTTAGTCCTTCCTCATGAAATAATGACTTAGTTCCCCGCCACGAGATAATGACTTAGTCCTTCCTTCTTCATGAAACAATGACTTAGTTCCTCTTCATGAAATAACGAGATAAAGGCAGACACGCTGACTTAGTTGCTCTCCATTTTACCTGCGCTCGCCCATGACGTCACCGTGACGATGATGAAGATGATGATTGGCAGTTTGTCCAAATATGGATTGAAAAACATCTTCTTCCTCCGCAGCATCTCCTTCCTTCCTTCCTCCTTTCCTTGCTTGCTTCCTAGCTTCCTCCGCTACTGTCTCCTCCTCCTCTTCCTCCTTTTCTTCATCGCGGCATCACCGCCTCTCTTAGCCGCACCCCCTGCGCCCTCATTGGCTAGCGTCTTCCTCTTAGCCACGCCTCCTGCGCCCCCATTGGCTAACATGTGCAGGCAGGGAAGGAGGGGAAGACACAGAGGAGCATCACCCGATTATACACATTATTATTATTATTATTATTATTATTATTATTATTATTATTATTATTATTCCACAACTCACCTGATTATGCAAAATATTATTATTATTATTGTTATTCATACACAACTCACCTGATTATACACATTATCATTATTATTATTATTAATACACAACTCACCTGATTATACACATTATCATTATTATTATTATTAATACACAACTCACCTGATTATACACAATATTATTATTATTATTATTAATACAAAACTCACCCGATTATACATAATATTATTATTATAATTATTAATACACAACTCACCTGATTATACACAATATTATTATTATTATTATCAATACACAACTCACCTGATTATACACATTATCATTATTATTATTATTATTAATAGACAACTCACCCGATTATACACAATATTATTTTTTTTATTTTTATTAATACATAACTCACCCGATTATACACAATATAATTATTATTATTATTATTATTATTATTATTATTAATAATACACAACTCACCTGATTATACACATTATTCATACACAATATTATTATTATTAATACACAACTCACCTGATTATACACAATATTATTATTATTATTATTATTAATACACAACTCACCATAATTATACACAATATTACTACTATTAATAATAATAAAGCACAACTCACCTGATTATACACATTATCATTATTATTATTATTATTAATACACAACTCACCTGATTATACACAATATTATTATTATTATTATTATTATTATTAATACAAAACTCACCCGATTATACATATTATTATTATTATTATTATTATTAATACACAGCTCACCTGATTATACACAATATTATTATTATTATTATTATTATTAATAATACACAACTCACCTGATTATACACATTATTTATACACAATATTATTATTATTATTATTATTATTATTATTAATACACAACTCACCTGATTATACGCAATATTATTATTATTATTATTATTATTAATACACAACTCACCTGATTATACACAATATTATTATTATTATTAATACACAACTCACCATGATTATACACAATATTATTATTATTAATAATAATAATGCACAACTCACCTGATTATACACAATATTATTATTATTATTATTGATACATAACTCACCCGATTATACACAATATAATAATAATTATTATTATTATTTATAATACACAACTCACCTGATTATAGACATTATTTATACACAATATTATTATTAGTATTATTGATACATAACTCACCCGATTATACACAATATAATAATTATTATTATTATTATTTATAATACACAACTCACCTGATTATACACATTATTTATACACAATATTATTATTATTATTATTATTAATACACAACTCACCTGATTATACACAATATTAATATTATTATTAATACACAACTCACCATAATTATGCACAATATTAGTACTCTTAATAATAATAAAGCACAACTCACCTGATTATACACATTATCATTATTATTATTATTATTATTATTAATACACAACTCACCTGATTATACACAATATTATTATTATTATTATTAATACAAAACTCACCCGATTATACATATTATTATTATTATTATTATTATTAATACACAACTCACCTGATTATACACATTATCATTATTATTATTATCATTAATAGACAACTCACCTGATTATACACAATATTATTATTATTATTAATACATAACTCACCTGATTATACACAATATAATTATTATTATTATTATTAATACACAACCCACCTGATTATACACATTATTATTATTATTATTATTATTATTATTATTATTATTATTATTATTATTATTATTACTGTATGATCATTGTCAGACATGTTTCCAGTGAAGGTTGGACTCCACCAAGGCTGCCCTTTATCACCCATTCTGTTCATAACTTTTATGGACAGAGGTTCTTGGAGCAGTCAAGGTGTTGAGTGGATCAGGTTTGGTGGCTGCAGGATTAGGTCTCTGCTTTTTG